>NC_054870.1:26392943-26695973 GCF_018320785.1 Cheilinus undulatus | reverse complement strand
ATTTTGTGGTCAGAGAAGGATATGCTGGTTATTCTTGATAAAATGACTATTATCTATAAGTTGCTGAGCAACAGAAAGTTGTTTATCATCCACATCTTCATCACACTCCTGCAGGTTGTAGAGAAGTATTTCATGGTCTCCACAATCATTATCAAAACATTGGCAGTTATTTATGGTGAAAAATATGCAGTGAAAGTCAACATATTGTTGTTAGTGTCATATTTAGTATACCAAATATCAGCCCATTGACATGTATTAGAAAAATGTCTATAAACAGTCCAGGTTTTATTATATTAATACTTTGATGAATAACAAAGACACTGTGAGCACTCAGAGACCTACAAACATAGAATGTGTTTTGCACATTTTTCTCAGGGAAAAGGGAAAACATGACTTTAGATTTAGTTCTATTCTGTGCTCAGAGAAAAAACTTGAACTCAGGTCAATAATGCCTGTTGACTAGGCTTTAACTAGCCCTAATGCCTGTCACAAAAACATATTTTAGAGATGGAATCAAATGTGTTTCCAAGCTTAATTTTTAGCTTTAACTATAGCCTTTTTTTAGCTTGTTCATTGTCCTCTCATGACAGAAATGCTTAATTCCACAACAATATCACCTAAATCCCACTGCAGCCATTTATATCCCCTTGTTTTAAAGAAAGCCCTGAGCACTGAGGAAGGGAAAAAAATACCAGGATCTTACAGATTACTCCTCTTTAGACAATTCAATGACATTATAGAGGGTGTTTGAAAGAAGCTGAAACCTAAATGTTTTCTATTTCAGGTAGTGCTGGGTTTTTACAATCAACGTCACACTGGGCTGAAGTGTTTCTGAATCTGCCCACAGTGTCCCTGATGGTCTGATTTGTTGTACCAGAATGGCACAGCAAATTATTTGTGACACTGGCTGGTTTCCTCATCCATCTGTCCTTCCATCCATCCATCCATCCATCCATCCATCCATCCATCCATCCTAATGGCTAGTGAAATTCATTTTCTATACTCACTACAAAGGACTGATGTGTGGTAATCCCAATCAATACAACATTAAAACTAATTGCACAGAAATTCTGCATCCTGGTTTTAGGAGCAAACTTGACATGCAACATGGACTGTGCCATATATCCATTAGGATAATATTTCACATTTGTCTGGGAAATCTTCCACAAAAAGTGTTTGGGAAGGGCAGGACTTTTTCTCAGAAGGTGATTGGACAAATGTTCTGTTTGTCGCATTCATGATGGGCCAATCAGGTGACAAGACAAAATAATGTAGCAGACTTGTGCATCTCCAGTGCTAACTTGAGCTATACAGGCTAGTGCTGCCATAATGTTTGAAAGGGCGTAAGCTCGTTGGTGGCTAAAATTCATGCTGAAGCAAACTGGGAGAGGTGCAAAAAAAATCTTTGCTAAGACAAGCTTTTGGTGTGCCCCTTTATCTTTGTGGTGCAGCCTTGTTCTCCTCAAATTATTCTGATTGGTCCAAACCATTTTCAGTTCAGCAAAAACATTGTGGATTGGAGCTTTGCAAGATGGATTTGCCTGATGACAGTCTGGCAAATCCATCTGCTTTGCAAGGTTATTTAGGAGCTATTTAAGGTGCCAAATAACAGGGGACAAAATATAATCGACTAATTAAGTCAGGCTAGATTTGCTGATCAAAGATCAAGAGCACTTAGAAGTCAGATAAATAGTTTTCAGCTATGGCTCAAGCAGTCAAAAGCTTATGAGAACAAAATATCTAAAATATAACTAAAGCTCCTCAGAGGAGTTTTTAGGTGGAAAGCAAACAGACTGAATTTAACATTGATGTCTGTTTATGAGCTACAAATGCAACCCATTAGTGACACAAGTTATGATTTCAACATGTTTATTTTGTTTAATGTCCGTAGCTACTGCTATGGGGTAGGTGTCAGACTAAGTGAAAAGAAAGCTGTTATAAAAAACTGTCTATATTTTCCACCAAAAAGGAAAAAAATTTGAGATACCACTTTGTCCACAGGGGGCGCCATAATCAATACAACCCCAAAGTTTCTTATGGGAGCTTGATATTAAACTCTAGTTATTTGTGACAGGAAGTCATAGGTCGAATTGATTTTAAAACCATCTGCAAAAACCACTTTTTGGACCATAGTTGTGTTCTGTCCTCACAGATTAATCATAAATGTACCAATGCATATTCCATGTTTCAGAATTTGTATAAAAAAGTCCTTTAGATAAAGTTGGACCATATGGTTTTACTTTTTGTGTGTACCACTGGCTATCAATTTCTAAGCACATGTTCATAAAAAAGCTGAACTTCTTTAGAGCTAAATAGGGGCATTTTTTTCATGCGTGTTGCTGTACAAATACAATTATTAAAAATTTAAGCGAAAGTATGAGCTATAAAAACCAAGTCCTTTAGAAACCTGAAAAAAAGACTAGATTCATTTTATTAAAAAAAACTTTTTTGCTCTTAATTTGTGGTTGTGTGTCTGATCAAATCCTCTCTTCCTCTACATCGTGATAACAGAGTCTTCAGCCTCTTGACATCTTCTCCCCGACAGCAGATGCTTCTGTACCCCCATCTGTCCTCCTCCTCCACCTCTTCCCTCTGCCTCCCTTTAACCATGATGGCACCATCTGAACCTTAATGTGATCACTCGAGAGAGAAAGTAGATTAGGCAGAAGTCCATTGGAGAAGGAGCTGGTCTAATTGACAGCAGTGATTGGAGACAGGTCCCCTGCAGGAAGAGGAAACTGATGGAGGAAACATCAGCGACATTATGTTGATGGAATGTACGGAAGAAAACGTTCCTATAGACACAGACCGACTAACCTCTGTATGCAGGATGACACTGGGGATGAAGGCTAACACTGTATTGTTTTTTCCAGTGCATATGGCAGACAACAAGTAGTATCCAAACACATTAATATATATGTAAAATAAATCATCTTTAATAGAAAAGATTTCACAAACCAGAGATATTTACACAACACTTTTTTAAGCGATTATATCAGGAATGTATTAATAACTCAGATAATATACTTGTCTAAACACAGTCAAGGTCTTAGTGATCCTGGACTTCTAAAGCCTGTTAAAAGTGGCTGCCATATTAAAAATGCTATCTAAATCCAACTTTCGGCTGGGCAAGAGGCGAAACTAAAGCAGGTCTTAATCCTGTTAAAGTTTGTGTTGATAAAGTCATTTGCTCTATGGCCCAAATTTTCTTTGTATCAGGCTGTAAACATATTACAGCAGTCAAAATTGACATTTTTGAATGGACTTGAAGGACTTTTACAGCCAGGACCCAAGTGGTGACTCAAGGAACTGCATGGTGTTGCAGGGTGAAGTTTCTCCCCCCTCCCTCTACCTTCTGTGCCCTGGGGCTGCAGGTGATTAACCAATTGGCACCTTGATTACTAGGCGGTGCGGTGCAGCAATAAAGCTGTGTGGCTGCGCCATGCCTTGGATGTGCATCCTGGCGTCTTCCTGGAGACAGACTCGTTTGGCGTGGTTTGGTGTGGCTGGCATGCCCATGATCAGTGTGGCTTCCTTGGTTGCCATTTCTTTTTGGGTGTCTGCTATTGGTATAAGCGGGGTGGTGTGTCTGTCTGATCTGGTGAGATCTGGAGAGGCTGTGAGTGGCGCTGGGTTTGCGCCTTTCTGTGGCTTTTCTGAGTACCGTGCTGTGGCTCTGCAGCTCTGCAGCTGCTCCTCTGTTCCTTAAGATTTGGCACTTCTGTTTCCTAGCCAAACTGTGCACCACGGTGGAGGACTCAGCATCTCTCGCCTCTGCTCCCAGGCTTCACTGCCGTTTTGTCCGTTTCGTTTCGTCTTTTTCGTCTCCACTTAAATCTGCAGTGTGCTGTCGGTTCTGGACTCATGCACATGGAGTTTGACATTGTAAATCAGGAAGTTAATTCCATGGCACAAATGTCTTAAGGATTTCGTAGTGTAATAAGACTTTTGTCTTAAAGGGATACTTCAACATTTTGGCAAATTCGTCCATTGCCATAATCCCTATAGTCTTAGTAGTAGGTTCGTTACCTTTAGTTGTCGGTGCGAGCTATTTTTAGATCGCCGCTGCTGAGTTCGGACCTGCTGTGCCAACTCAATGTAGGCAGACGGTATTCCGGCTTTCCCTCATCAAATACACCATCCAACAACTCCAAAATGCTCTCGTGGACAAGTTGTGACCTGCACATTCACCCCGCACATTCACCTGCACTTGGGTGTCAATTCAGATGGTGTATGGTTTGCACGTGTGGTGATAGCTCCAGGACTCCTTCCCTTCCCCCCCATATAGTCCTTGCCTCTGGTAAGCCTTCAGCCCTGCTCCCTTATACTGGCCCAAACAGCTAGTTTATCAGGCCACCTGAGACTGTGCAACTTACTTTTGACAGAAGGATCTTAATGGAAATTGCCATTTTAAAATGACATTTATATCGTTAAAAAAAGTTGTTAATTCTTTTGGAACACATCTCTTTCCTAATGAGTTTCGAACCTGTGTGACCTTTTCTATTGAGTGTGTTTCTGAGTAATGTCCTGGGGGTGATATTCCCATAAGTAGCATTGTTGGACAAAATTAAAACTAATTTCCAGGTGAAATAATTCCCAAATAAAACCACTTCAAGAATAAAACAAATCCCCCCAAAAAAGACTAATCTAAAATATAAAGTTATTCTACAATAAAACTGAATTTAAAGTAAAATTAAACATTTTCTGAAGCCCACCCCGCTGCATTCTGGCATTGTCAGCAGTGATGTGTATTCCATTGTTTTTTGTTAGATTGGTTTTGCTAATTTTCAAGCATTTATTGTGTTAAATCCTGATAAATAGGCAAGAGTGTGTATTTTGGTATTGCATTTGAGTGGTTGTGGAGACGCAATGGCAGTATTTATTTCAACCATTAACGTTAGGTCTTTTCTTGGGTAAGTACTGGTGCGACGCTCCCCCTGTCGCCATGGAGGAGGCACTACAACAGCTCAGAGACCTTGTGCTTCAACTTAGGGCAGATAATGAGCAGCTTCTTCAGGAGAGGGCTGCTTCTCAGGCAGGCCCTCAGGCAGCTGCTTCAGCCTCTTCAGCTTCTACTGGTAAGGACCCACCTGCCAGTGCCAGCGCTATTGTCACAGAGTGGCTGGTGGTTATGCCTTGAGACCGTAGGTGCCTAATGTTTAATGGTAGGACAGGTATACAGATTGCTGAATGGACAGAGGAGGTTCAGGCTTGTATTCGTGCCCACCACTTGACTTCTGCTGATCAGGCCCTCTTTATGTTTGATCATCTGGAGGGTGAGGCAAAGAATGAGATCAAATATTGCACCAGTGCTGAGCAAGGAGACCCTGAACGGGTTCTTTTCATCTTGAATGAGTTATATGGCTGTACCCAGTTACATGTAACCTTGCAGCAAGCCTTTTTCTCCAGGAGGCAGCAAGAAAGAGAGACGATGCAGGAATTCTCTTTAGCTCTGATGGCTCTCATGGATCAGGTAAAGCAGCGTGCACCAGATGGTCTGCTCAACTCAGGTGTTCTACTTCCTGATCAATTTGTTGAACATGTGTTGGATAGTGTCCTTCACAGGGAGTTAGAGCAGCTGCTTCACCACCAGCCCCTCTGTCACCTTGTTGGAGGTGCGTGCATGTCCTCATGGGTGGTGTAACAGTCCCATGCTTGGTGGACACCGGCTCTATGGTGTCCACTGTCACTGAGAGCTTCTTGGGGCCCTGAACATCTTCAGTCTTGTCATTGGTTGCAGCTTGGGGCTGCCAATCTTCACTCAGCGAAACTTGGTGCCACTGAGCACCGCTGGGCTGCCCAACTTGCTAAGTTTGATTTTGTAATTAAGTACCATTCTTGTTGCAGCAATAAGAATGCAGATGCACTCTCCCGACAGTACATAACCACTACCAGCTTGACTGAGCAGGCCCTGCTTGGAACAGCAATCCCTGTTGCGCAATTCAATGTTTGCTCCAGTAGCCCAGTCCATGGTTTCTGCCCTTCTACCTTATTCCATCTCTGACATCCACCCCTTGCAGGAGGATGACCCTGTCTTGAAAGAAGACCTGGTCTTTTAGAAGAGGCAGGTTTGTCCTACTGTAGCAGAGAAATAACAAGTTTCCAAACCAGCTTTGGCATTGTGGGACAGACTGGTTGAGGATCATGGTGTGCTTTTTCAGTGCATTTTCAGATCAGATGGGGAGAAGAGCAACTCCAACTCCTCTTGCCTGCAATTGTCAAGCAGGAAACTTTAAAAAAGTTGCATCAAGAACACGGCCATCAAGGCATTGAGCGAACCACAGAGTTGGTGTGCCAATGATGTTAGTGGCCAGGGATGTGTTCCGACATATCGCAGTGGGTCAAAGCATGTGAGCGATGTCAAATTGCTAAACATTCAGCAACAGTGCCCCATAGTTTTATGGGGCATTCGCTGGCATCCAGCCCAAATAAGATTGTTGCCATTGATTTCACAGTGTTGGAGCCCTCCTGCAACGGGTTAGAGAATGGCCCCGTCATGACAGATGTATTTAGCAAATACACAGTGGCAGTCCCGGCTAGGGATCAGCGGGCTTCTACTGTAGCCCAGGTTTTGCTGATGGAGTGGTTCTTTAAATTCTGTGTACCCAGCCAATTTCATTCTGACAGGCAGGAGCTTTGAGAGTGCCTTAATTCAGCAGCTTTGTTGTTTGTACAGGGTCGAAAAATCTCGTACAACACCGTACCGTCAGGCTGGTAATGGGCAGTGGGAAAGGTTCAACAGGACCCTCCATAACTTGCTACGCACGTTGCCAGTGTCATAGAAACAAGACTGGGCCTCTTGTCTTTTACAAGTGTTGTTTTGCTATAACACTACACCTCCTCAGGTGACTAGGGAGTCTCCTTTCTTTTTAATGTTTGGTCGAGAACCACGACTCCCTTTCGATTTCCTTTTGGGTCGAGTCCTGTACAGAACTGGGTGGCTGAACATCAAGCCAGGCTTAAAATGGCTTTTGAAGGAGTTCAAGAATGCTTGTTAGCTGCTGCTGACCGCCGCAAAGAACAGCATGACCAGCGGGACCATGTCGCACCTCTGCATGTGGGTCAGTTGGTTTATCTTTGGAACCATAGTGTAAGGGGTCGTAATAAGATCCAGGACCTGTGGAGTTCAGTGGTTTATCAGGTGGTTAGAGCCCCTCGTGGTGAAGGGGTGGTTTACACCATTGCCCCGGTGAGTGATTTGCAGAAGGTGCACATTGTGCATCAAGAAATGTTGAAGGCCAAGGTAGACTCTGTGTTCCCTGTTCATCCTTCTGAGCCTTTGTCTCCACCTGCCCCAGCAGGAGCTGGCAGTGACTCTTCATTTGAGGATCTGTGGCTTCTGGTCCCTGAGACCCCCATCCCACCTGCTGCTGCAGCTCGTGCTCACATGGGGCCCAATTCTGCTGCTCCTGTGAGAGCTATCCCTGTCCCTGAAACTCCACCAGCACAGGAGAGTCCTCAGTTGTTGGTTCCCTCCTTGCCTCTAGTTGACCAGTCCAATGACTGTCAGGTGACGGTGCGTCAAACAAACCATACCACAGCAGGTCACCACTCTAATATTTACCACCTCCCTTGGGCAGCTGCTAGTATGGCAGGAGAACAGCCTCTGTTTGAAGCAGAGCACAATTTTCCCCTCAGTACCCGTAATATTCCCCACCACTAACAGCCCTGACTTCAGCAAACAGAACTATTGTAATCAGTGTTTATATCTTACAACCACTACAGACTTCAAAAATAAGATGTTGTGGAGATCACCATGGGAACCAAGGTCAAAATGGTCGACGTCCCTGTTATGAGACCCTTTACATCACGACTCACCCCACAGCCGGTGTGATGAGGGGAATCCCCTGGCTTGCTGAGTGCCTCCTCTGCACCACATTATCCAATTAACAGACTGCAGAGTGACGGCTCTGATGGTAGATTACTCCTGGCAGCCTGGCGGGACTCATAGGAGTCTCTCTATGTCGCTCTCTCTCTCTCCTCTGTTCTCTGTGTGTAAATATATATTCATGTAACTGTGTGTCTATGGAAGGTGCAGATATAGAATCACTGAGATCCGATAGAGGGAGAGAGAAACCAAAGCAGAGACAAGACTGGACAAGAGAGCCACTGAACACAGCTCTCTAAAACAGAGCATTACGCCACCCACAGGAAGTGAGCAACCCACATGATTGTTTGACATGCTGTCAAAATGCACAAAGAGCAATAAAAATAGTACAATTGTTAAAATATGGCTCAAATTTTTGTTTTCTTGGTCACAAGGAATCAGGAGAGCCCACTGCAATCCACTGCTGCAGCAATGAGTCCTCAAATACTGAAATGGATTAGCATTTTAGCTCTTTTGATTCTGTTGTCTTAAAGTCTATGTGTCTGTTGAATGAGTTTTCAGTTAGCTTAATAAGGTTTTACATTTTTTTCTGAGAAATAAAATGCATAATACATTTTGAACCTTTTTCACATCTAACAAAAGGTTGCTGTTAACAAGTGGCTATAGAGTTTGTGAGGGACATTTAATGTCACCATGCTGAGTACGTCAACTTTTCTACCAGTCCATCCTTCATCGTATGGGTTGTGTGCTCAAACTACTCCGACTCTAACTTTGCATTTATTCTGTCAAACTATCAAAGAAAGTCTTTCATGGAAGAGGCAAGTCTGCAAATGTGGTGTTGAGACTGAAATCAGATGTCAGTGGTGTGGTTCCTTTACAGTCTAAAATTTGCTTATTACTTTGGCCAATTGCATTTACACTTGAGAAAGTCATGAAAGTACTATTCATTTGTGAATTATCTTGACTAATAAAAATTGTGTCACATACTATTTTTGCCACAGAGCCGATTTTAAGCAATAATCCAAAAACCCGTGGAAAATCCCATATGGCTTTGTTGTTGGATGGATGCTAATTTCCGGGTTAGCCCACGATAATACATTATCCCTGCAGTCTTCTATGTTTACAGAGATAAATTAATCAGTATTAAGCCTTTGTCATATATGACGCCCTAAAATTTTCCAGAAAATATCATGACAGCTTGTCTCAGAAATTTCCATAGAAGTTTGCTGCTTCAGTCTTGGTGTAATGTTTAATTTATCAAGGACAGTGGACAAAGTAAGAGAGTCTTTGGCTACTGTGAGCCCTCTTACCTTTAAATCAATGCTACTGATGTAGCTGGAGATATTTATTGTATCAACAGAAGAGTGAAACAGAACATCACTGATTCTGCAGCATCATTGGGTGCTGGATAACTGGATGAAGAGTGTGTTTAAAGTTTGTTTGTGGCCATACATGCAACTCACCCTTTGTCAGTTGTGTCAGCAGTTATTTTGAACAAAATTTTTTTAGACCATAAGTTAATAATGCCGTGATATGATACAACACGATATATGTGATAGTGCCCTGTGTAGGACTCTTTTCTTAATCCCTCTCTTGCCTGCTTCCACTGGATTCCTGGTCATCACCGCCCACTTCCACAGCACATGACATCCACTTTTCCCTGCACCCACAACAGGTGTGTCCATTCTCACCTGCATCCTGTATGTATTCTAAGAATCCATGCTAAATATTCAGAATAACAGACAGTGGGCCTTATTAAAGAATTAGCAATATTAATGTGTTTATTTACCATCAGCTTGACAAAGTTTCCTCCCTGAATAAAGGAGGAAAAAAAATGCAACATTCACATCTTCATCATATGTAAAGGTGCGGCACATTGACAGAAGAGCAACTGGGAGCCACAAACTGATCTTAATCCTGGTTATGGCTCAGTAATGTCAAAGCAATATTTACCAGCCCTATTTACACATCATTTATGCTGAAGTCATACAGGGGTGAAATTGTTTTCTGATCTCTGGGAATATGTGTGTCACTAAAACACAGCGTGAGCCAGTGTTAATTTCGTTGACTAAAACTATGACCAAAACAATTTGTTGACAGCCTTTTTTTCTGTGACAAAAACTAGACAAAGACTAACAAAAATAGATCTGTGATGACTAAAACTGACAAAAACTAAGTTTACTTTTTGTCAAGATGACTGAAACTAGACTAAAATGTAATTTAGTTTTCATTAGACATTCAAACTCTGTGATATCTCTCCACTGTGGATAAATCTGTCAAAAAACAATGTAGCTGTATCTATTCTGCCTCTCAGCTATAGAAAACAGGGACCCCACTACCATGGTTTGGTACCAGATTTAGGCAAGAGAATAAATGCTTGGACTAAAAGTAAAGACTAAAATGTGAGGACTTTTTATGGACTGAAACTAGACTAAAATGTTTTGAGTTTTCATCAACTAAAAGTAGACTAAAAAAGATAAAAATGACTAAATGTGACTAAAACTAAAATGCATTTCATTTAAAGACTAAAACTAAGACTAAAATTAAAAATAGCTGCCAAAATTAACACTGGCGTGAGCACTTCCATCAGCTCTAGCAGACAGTGGGCTAATCTTTATTTCATGTTGTTACCAACCTCATCATTAGATAATGACAGCAATCAGGTCAATTAGCATGGAAAGGAGTGTTTTCCCCCAAATAACTACATAATGGCTCAGTGTCTCAGCGTGCCAGTGCTCCCATTATTGTGTAGTACTCACAAAAACAGGAGCATTAAAGCTGTGCCATTTGACTTATTTACCAAGTTTTAGAGCATGCAATTTGTTGTGGAGCCTGAAAACAGCATCACACCATTTGGCTGCATGGAGAGAAATTTAGATTCTAACATGATAACGTAGCACCGGGAACTTCAGCTAGGAAATAACAGTAATAAGACCACAATTTCCATCAGTAACATGACACATCTCCTGTGTTATCTTTTTAATATGAACATGGAGAGGTGCCTTTTCATTTAACAGCTCTGTGTTTCAACAAAGTCCAGTTTCCTACCCTGTCACTTATGAAAAATTCCTTCACAGACTTGCATCGCTGTGATTTTGTTGTAAAAGAACAGTATAAAAACTCTTTTTTACATCATTTGTTTGGTTCCATCATAGCAAACACTTGCTTCCTCTTACAAATTATTTTTGTCCGCTCGCTCCCACCCGCAGCAATGTCAAAACCACTCACTCCTGCAAGACTTGCGTTGGATCCCACAGACCTGTAAATTCCCACTCCAAATGCAACACTCATATACAATACAAAGATACAACAAGATAAGAAATTTAATAGAATACCATACCATACCATATACAATAAAATATGGTAAGATACATGGTATACAGTACCATGCGATATACAATACAATGTAGAACGGTACTGTATGGTGCAGTGTGATGCAGTACAATATGCCACAATACGATATGATAGGACATGATGTATGTGATGTGTCTCAGAAAATAATGTCCCCTTGGAGAAATGACATCATTTTCTCAGAGAAAGACACTTTTTTTTTACCTAAGATTTTTAGCTTTACTAATAAGCTTGAGTCATCCTGACACCACTGATGCATGCTAGCATTGCAATCAAAGTTATAAGCCTCTGGGTAAAAGCAAACATGCTCTTTTTCATTTTAACAGCTTGAGTACCTACATGGGATAGCATTTTTGTTTCCTAGAAAAAAGAAAACAATCAGTGCGTGATTTGTGATAGCCTAGCTGAAAACTTTCACTTTGGCTGCTCAGGCTTCAATAAAAAAGAGACATTTATGGAATATGGATCACTGCACAAACACTGTGTGTTGTGGTCACTTCCTCCCCTTGCTTTGAAGAGAAGTTACTCATACTGTAACGCACAGAGCTGACAGTATTATGACATCCCTGCACAGACAAATGACAGGCCTTTACGTTCATCTGAAATGTCGTCACAGGTGCCTAGTCAAACAGGTTTTCATCTCCCTAGAGGGACTCCTCCTCGCCTCCTGGCTCAATGTGGGCTCAGTTGGGTTTTGTGATGGATTGCCATCCACAACCAGAGCAGATTATCCTCATAAATTACAGCTAAACTCCCCTGACAGCTAAACCTGGTTTACTGCAGCAGGAGACAGGCTGCATTCAGAGATGAAAATGAAGGCAAGAGGTCAACACGGCCGGATGAAATTTGGGAAATGAGCAATATTAATGCTGTAATGAAAGTGATGTGTTTTCAGCACAATTGTGTGTACTGAACTTCCTCACAGATGTCCTGGTTAATAGCATTTACTGGACATTTTGTCGCCACCATTTTCACTGTTTGGTTGTAATTTTTTGTTGAAGGTGACAAAGATCCTGGTTACTTTCTGTTTGTTAGCTCTAAAAAACAATATTTTGTATCAAAATGTTAACTTGTCATTCACTACTTGGTTAAGACTCTGACTGTTATTAATTACTGTTATTAACTACATGAAGTAATAAATAACAGTCTCATCTCAATGAAAGTAGCAATGGTTATTGTTAGCCTGGCTTAGCTTTGATTAGAGACTGGACAGTCAACACAAAGAAATGTCCGTTTAAGGTCCTTCTGTGGATGTATGTGTGTTTTTTTTTTTCATTAGGGAGTCAAGACACGACTATAATACTAGTAGTGAGCCATCAGACCACCACTTACATGATATTTTCACACCATCATTTCCTTCTGTCAGAATTAACACTGCTGGATATTACTGATATAACTATTTTTCAACAAGAATACCCACTATATGGACCCTAAAAGGGGGCTTTTTTTTTAGATACTGTTTCAAGGACTAGAATGACCTTTGTTGCTTAACCTTTTTCTTTAGTTGTACAGAAGAGAGACGGTAGGATGGTAAGGTGGTTAGTACTTTAAAATCACAGGAATGTTCAGGAGTCAGGATGTAAGAGGAGTCTGGCTGCAGACCGTTTATCTGAGATGCTGTATCAGACTAACCTAACATGCCAGATGGACGTGTTTCACACGTCCATCTGGGAAAGCTTCAACAGGAAACGTCTGAGAAAAGGCAGAGGCTTTGAAAAAAACTCAGAGTGTGATTGGATGAACGTTCTGTCTGTCACATCTCTACGGGCCAATTAGAGCAACAAAACACGTGACGTAGCAGCTATCGAGCTGTGTGTGTGCAGCTTCGGGGAATAATGCGAAACATGGCGACTATAGACATGTAAGTACTCAACTTTTTTCGTTTTTGAAAAGAAAACAACTCACTGCTGTTCTTTGTTCTTTTAACGAAGAATTGTTGTCAAGTTGTGGTAAAAATTACGCTTCAGCAGCGTCCACGCTAAGCTCCTAATTGTAGCCTGTCTTGCTGCTGCTTGTTTACGTCACGACTCTGCTGTGCCTAAAAGAACTGCCTCTGGTCGCGGATTGGTCCTGTCACTTTCTAACCGGCCGAATGCTTCAGCCGGGAGCTTTGCAAGATGGATTCGCCAGTGAAAAACAAGGAAACAGGTGCATCCATCTGTTTTGCAAGGCTAGTATCAGACAGGAAAGGCCATAACATGTTTCCGGTTTTTAAATTTAAAATAAAATTCAACTTTATTCATAAACAAAGTTTGGCAGTTGCATTTACTAAATAACCACATTGCAAACGTTACAGACTAAGCAATATTTCATAAATAAATTAGAGAAACAGTTAAAAAATCTAATCTGTGATTGAATTATGCAAAAACCTGTTTTAGCAGAAAAACACGAATCGTGGCTTGCTTTAGTTCTGTTAGCTTTAGCTGAAGCTAGCTTCCTGAGCTATGTAATTGGCATAAGCCAGTGTAGCTACTTTAGCAAATGCAGCTAAAGCTAACATAGCTGCATAGATAATGTATCTAAGTAGCTTAGCTGCTTCGTGAGCTGAACATTATCTCCTTCAGACAAGAAGCTGTTACCTTGGCAAAGTAGCTTTAGCAATGTGAGCTTAAGCAAATTTAGGTAAAGCTAACTTGGCTACAAAGACAACATAGATGCCGAGCTTACATAGCTCCTTTGTGAGCTTAGTTTTAGCTACATTAAAGTATGTTATCTATTAAGCTATATTATCTGCAAAACTAAGGCAGTTAATGGAGCTACATAAGCTGCGTAACAATTCTTTGAGTCAGAAATAGGACATACCATTGAACAAAAAAACACAAATTGTGCAGTTTCATCACATGCACAAAGACAGCACCAGCAGGTCATTGCTGTCAGGATATATCGTCAGCCCTCCCATTCCACCCTTCTTGGTGAATTCTATGAACATTTCTTGCAGTGTATTTACATCAGCTCATCTTCATACCTAGTGGCTGGCTGGAAGAATTGTGGGAAAAGGCAGTTTTGTGTTTTGTGCATGTATGAAAACACTATGAATAGCTGTTTTTTGAAGATTTGTACATGCATATCACATATAATTAATCCATGTGCATTTGTGAGCTTTGGTTGTTGCTGGTACAGTATAGGCTGCAACTAAACCACACAAAACTAAATTACATATTTTCGTCCATCTCATTCAATCAGTTATGGAAAGTTATCCTAACCCAAAATCCACTACCTCTAAATATCCTTCAAACCATCCAGTTGATTTGCTGGAGCTGGCTAACTTTACCTGGTCAAAGATATGATTTCTAACACAGCAACACACAGAGAGATTGTATCATCTTTTTTATTGCATCTAGTTTTTTCTTCCGTCAAGCACATACACAGACTTACACTCCACAACTCATCAGGCCTCAGGTCCCTGAGGGTTCCTTTAATGGAGGCCTTGTTTTCAGTTTGTGGCCTCCTGCACAGATCAATTAGACCAGCAGGGCTCTTCACTGCATCCTGAATTAACTAAACACATAAATACATTTAGCCTGGGTTCAGCCCCACAGCAGACATTACGTACGACAATGTCATCCTGAGACTTTGATTTGCCCCACACACTCATACACTCACAGTCATATTTCCATCATTAGCTTTCATCAACTGGCAAAAACCATACTCATGATGCACTTGGGCGTGTCTCTTAGGGGGACTGATCTGAGTATGCTGCTCAGGAAAATGATCCTATACACCTACTAATGAATTTTCTTGTCAACTCAGTCCTCATGACATTAGATTACAAATTTTCAGGAAGTGAAAGGATTATATCAAAAATAAATGTAATCTTTAAAATATGGACTAAACAAGCACATGCTCCAAACTAGCCAAACATTCTACTTTAATTAGATATTTGTTGGCATTTACAGCCTATCAAACAAGATTTATATTCCCCATTAATCTGCATGCAACATCTAAAAACAAGATGTTGGCAATGTTACAAAATGAAATGACAGGTAATAGTAGCGTTTTAATCATTCATTTATTGAGTACTATGTCTACAATGTCCGTTGTATGGGCCTTTGAAGCGCACTATGTGGACTAAAGTTTTAGGCCACACCTTTTAATGATTGAAATCAGGTTTTTCCAATCAGACACATTTGCCACAGGTGTATAAACCCAACTACCATTACTTGGTGTAATGGTGAGGCAGCTGAATACTTTTGTACATATAGTGTACTTAAAGTAAAGTGTTTGTTTTGGTTGTCAGCTTGCTTTTATTGTCTTTGAGGTTCAAGTTAGTAGAAATGACATTCAGAAAAGTTATGACAGTGGTTTTGTTGTGCGATCCATCCATCCATCCATCCATCCATCCATCCACCCATCCATCCTTTCTATCTAAAATGACTTATTTTTTATTTCCTTGGCCACCATTTTTCTTGTGTGATGTGTTATCTGAAAGCTTTATGTAAGGAGAAAAAGTGTAATGTCACCCTTTAGGAGTCAAATTTCCATTCTGACACACAGCCTTTTTTTTAGCTCATGCTCAGTTACATTTTTAACTTTTCACCCGTTTTCAGGTAATGGCCTCATAATGGCTGCATTCCATTCAGGTGGTACCTTTACTGTCGCTTTTGTGAACACTCAGCCACCGGCACACCTGAATGCTATCAGAAGCAGTTGTGCTCTTCAGCTTTGACATGACAAAATGTCATGAGAGTTTCTTGGTATGACAGCAGGATGTGCAATAATTAATAATGGTCACATTTAATATTAATGTAAGTCTAACCTTGATGTTTATCCTTTATGTGCTGTTATGGCAGCATGCTGTCAGCCCCTTTGTCTGGCAGCAAACCCAGTTGATGCCTTGACATGCATTAATATTAACTTTATAGACAAGACATCATTTTCCTGATGGTCTTGATCCAGTTTGTAGACTTAAGTAGGTATCATTGGAATTAATATAGAGCCACTGTAATCAAATCACATTTATATGAAAAAAGTAAAAAAAAAAATCAAGAAAAAAGCAGAAAAATACTGTAGTATATTGACTGAAAAATAAAAGGGCTTTAGCGATGTTTAATTTTCTTACAGAAGCCTATGGGTCTGTTTTAATAAACTCCACTTGAATATGTAATATCTATGTATATATAATTACTAATCTACTGATTAACAACTAAAAATGACCATACAGTTAATTTCTGACTTTGGGGTTTGATCTTAAAGAGGAAAAAACATTGAAAATATAAACACCGTGGGAGAATCCTCTCTGTGCAGATTCTGCCTTTGCATTCACTCTGAGAATTTTTGCCATTTTTCTCCCTGACAATAACTGCTTCCCGAGAGTGCACAACTATCATCATCCCTCCTCGCTCGGCTGCAGTGCGTCACCACAGACAGTTGTTGCTCAGGCTGCTTTAGCAGCCCTGCTGTAATGAAATCTGAGCGCCTGCTATGGCAGGATGACCTCACTTCAAGCAGCCAACCTGCTACAGCAAAATGAGTGTAATGAGGTGTCTGTCATGGTTATATGGATGTCAGTTGCTGAGTTACAGTAAAGTTTATTTGTTTGTCTTAGTAACGACAGCATGAATATTCCCAATTGCACCTGAAAAACGTTGCACTTCATTTTTTTAATATAAACTCATGAATTAATTTTTTGAATTTCTGAAACAAACAAACAAACAAAAACAACAACAACAAAAAAAAACATTAACCAGCCATATTCCCATATCACCATAGTGGCATTTCTAGAGTCCCTTCCAATCACTATTGATCACCTGTTTGTATAAACTGACACCAACAAAAAACATAAAGACCCCAAAAAGACCTGGCTGCAATCAAAGCTAATAGGTAGACTGTTGGTGTCCTGTCAATTCAACAACATTAATTTACTCTTGATGGCACACGCATGACTCTCGCTAGAGCGAGTTTTCATATTGTCACGAAAATTTTGCACACACTACTGCTGTAGGTTAAAGCTCGTCAACCTTCTGAAGTCCCCTGAGGCCTTTGTGGCGCCTTTAAGGTGAATCCTCAAGGACAAGTTTTGATTCAGTTTTTGCAACTTTTATAAAAAAAAAAATTGCCCACATTTCAGCACATGCTTCTGCCGGTTTCAGCTCTGTTTCACAGAATCTCAGAGAATCTGTCTCTTCCTCTGTTTACATCTCTTAAAGGGGCAGTGTCCTTTTTCTGAAAGGGAAGACAAAAACAATTTCTCCATCAGACAATATGTGAAGTATTATTGGGTAAGGCAATAAACACACTGTGGAGTAGAGCAAACTGAGTCTTTACCACTTCATGCTCAACGAGGCTCACAATGTACACACGGGAGGTCTCATATCACTCCGCGCTGCAGCTCTATGCATTACGTCATTACAGCTGTATCACAAAAATATGTAAATGTCACAGTGATGCTTAAGTTATTTTCACTTAATTTTTTTAAACGAGATATATTACAAACATGAATTTACTCTTTTGTAAGCAAGATTATTCTAACTTAACACACTGATATAAAAGTCAACAAGACACTATGTATTAGCTTTTCAAGTGCATTACACCTTGAAGTAGCAAGATATGCTCTGTTCTCCTAGAATTATCATTTCTGTAACTTTAAATCCCAAGAAGTAAATCACATTATTGTGCCCTAAAAAGCAAGGACAAGGGCAACGTTCCAACACATTTTATAAATTTACAAGTTGTTTGGACATATTAAATGATAAATAATGGAAAAGTAAGGAAGCTTACTGCTTATTTTAATGACAAAATAACATGCAAGCATTTTTACCTTATGTGTTCACCTTTACCCTCTGATACCAATGTTGTCGTTAACAACAAGAGGAAACACAGGTTACATTGTGCCATTCTAATGACGCTATCCACGCCTTTGTAGCCCTCATGGAGGCTTTCCTAGTGAGCCTGGAACATGGGTGACTTAATGGGGCATTTAAAGACTAAATTCAAACCCGGAACTCTGACATCAATGTCTTTTTATTCATGATTGAATCCATTTTTCAATCATTCCTGCTGCTAGTGGCTAATGTTAGCCATTTTGTGTCCCACAATGCTTTGTGGCAGGCTGGGACAACAAATGGTCAGCTGGGCCTTCATAGAGACATGTTGTATCAAAATGTGCACATCTTTCCTCTCTGAACATGCAGGAGACATCCTAATGGAGAGGAGGAGAGACAGAGAGCCTATGATGTGGCCTTCTGTGTCACTGCAGACAGAAACGGCTATAAATAGTGGCACAAATACAGCCAATACAAAGAAGTGCAAGGATTTTTTTGTAAATATGTTAATATTTTGATGAACTTTTGTAACAGAAGGATTTTTTTTTCACTTTTTGGTCTCCTGGGAGATGGGAGAACGAGTTTGTGCAAAAAAGTTTTTATCATTAGCATTTACTGTGTGTGAAACATAAAAATCTTAGTTTTAACTTCTGTTATGTTTTCTCTTTTGTCTTTATTGTTCCATAAATTTAAAAAATTCAATTGTATTACCACAGCACACATTTTCTTAAAGCCCAGGTTGTCCTGAAAAAAAGAATGTTCAGAGCTTGGCTGTGCACCACGGGGTTGATATTTTACAAGCTCTTTTAAGACAGTAAGTCCAGACAAGGCATAGTGGTTAAAAAACAGCCTAGGTCTCAGAGAGTTAATCAACTTATGGTAATGGTAACCCTATATTTTAAAAGCAGAAGATTATTTCTGAAGCCCCTGAAAGGGATTTGTAGTTTGTATATCTGTTTTTTGTACCCCTGGACAAAACACTGCATCTTTATCTTTAGATGATCTATCTGCTTTGAGTTTTAGTTGTGGGAAAGTTGTTGTGAAATACTGACCTGGTCCTATTCTCCTACCATACTGGTGTCAGATTCAATCAGTGCTTTTTAATGAGATAAAAATTGAGAGTATAAAACATACAAAAACATACAAAATGTGTTGAATAATTAAAACAGTACTAACATTTAAATCAAATTTCAACATATAAGTTATTTTTTTTGTTTAATGTAATCTTTCTAATATTCTCAGATATTAAGAACATCTCTCTCTGTCTTTAAAAAAATCTCTTTTCCCTTTCTGACACACTCACACCATCCAGGAACTACATTGATATTGCAAGAGAGAGTTAACTCAGTCAGATTGTATCAAGTTGTTGTGAAACATCCATCACATCCATCTGTACCTGGGCTGCTTAGAATCCTTGTTTTATTTTCAGGCTTTTTTTCATGAACCTACTTTTTCTTATTTTGATTTGTAGAATGAAGAAGGAATTATTCATAAAGATATTTTGACATACAAAACATTGGCATGTTGGGGCACAGATGGCCTAGTGGTTTGGTCACGCCCCATCCTGAGGCTAGGGTTCTCGGAGTGGGGGGGCTTGGGTAGATCTGTGGTTCCTCTTCTGCATGTAATTCCTCCATCTCTCTACCCAGGTTTGTACTCTATCCACTGTCAAGAAGTCCCAAAAATATATCCAAAAAATAAATAATAATAAATAAAAATGTTAACATGTTGTTCTGCATCAGACATTTCTATTTCTAAAGAGGAGCTAATCATGATTGGATAAACCTTTATGAGTGTAATTTTGGCAAATAAAGGAGGTTTATGTTTTGATATCCTACTATATTCTATATCTTTCAGTATCCTATTTTTCCTCAGTATTTCTATATTTAGTATTTGACCCTTTGTATGTCTATCACTTTATAGTATAATAAAAAATAGTAATTATTGCCTCAGGCTTATTCTTAGTGTAACATTGAACAGAGGTTGGTAATTACTCACCACTTCCTCACACAAATGTCATCTTATTTATTCTTAATTGAGGTGACAGTGATCTTCTCAGTAACATTTAATAATATCACCCACATTTAATGATGTTATTAAGACTAAAAGTCAAGTGAACTTTAGGGTTTTTAATTTTTTGTTGTGTTTATTTATTTTATTAATCTTCAGATAAATGGATACATGAAATGTATCAAATAACGAGCAAAACAGCCTTCACCAAATCAAATCCATCAAATTTCAGATGGAAAATGTTAGATTGAGGTTTGAGAAAGTAACTGATTTTTATTTACTAATTTATTTATTTTTGGTTTGACTGTATATTGTACTGTTGTTTGAGTCAGAGGTCTGATTAGTTTTTCTGGCTTTGCCCATGCCAGGTTGTACTCATAAAAGAGATTTGATAAATTTGTAGAGAACCAAGTATTGTAACAGCTTTTGACTCTTTGTTTTAGTAATACATATAAAAATGAATTGACAATTAAAAGCTTGGTGTTATGATAGATTAATGCAAAAAGAAAAAAGTGATAAACAGTTGGGCCTTGCTGGTAACAACCTGGAAATGCAATTCTTAAAGCCAGATTTAATGAAAGAAAATAGATCTTTGTTTTTTACCTTTAAGAGTTTTTGCACTCACTGTACTATAAAAAGTACTTTTAACATTGTTCTAAGAATACAATTTTCAGCATTTTTGTGAATACATCAATATCTGTGAGCCAAATTGTTGCTTTTTTTGTTCTTTGGATCTACATTGTTACAACTGTAAATGTTTTCACCAAATTGCCCCCCTACTTATTTAAAGTAATTCAAGGAATAAAAAAGATTTTGGGAGAATAATAACACTTATAGTGAAATGAAAAAAAAATTATGAGTTATTTATTTTAGGTCAAACAGAATCATTTTTGCCCAAAGACTTGTTGGTGTTTTAATTTCGAATTTTTGTCTAAAAAAGTGTAAAAACAGTGCGTAGAACTGTCTGATAAATAAAGATTGTCCTTTGTTTCTGCCCCCGTCAAACAGTTAGATTCTTAATTACAAGGTCAAAAAAGGGAAAGCCACCTGGGCTATCTTCTGGCTCGCTCGAGTCAAGGATTAAGTTAAAAAGCCTCTACTAGCTCAGGGTATATCTAATAAATATCCATAAAAATGAAAGAAAATGCTAATGTAAAAATGACAATTTAAGCTTCACTCTTTGAGAGCACCTGGCTTTTACCTGGAATTTACCACACAAGAGAACACGATCACATCTCTCCTTTTCTTAATTACATTGCTCATCTCTGGTCATCACCATGTCACCAGTCGAATTTAAAAAATGTTTCTGTTATTTGTCCCTTCTTTGGTACTGTAGAAACATGCAAATGCAAAAATCCAATAAGGCGGATTCAATGGAATCCTCACTATGCATGATAGAAGGCTTATTCTAAGTTAAAAAAATGAAACAACTTAATCTATTCAAGTGATTAAACACGCGTCCCCGTGAGCCCCAGAGGTACCATACATGGGCTGTGAAAGGTCATGATAGAAATAAAACAAAACAAAACAAAACAAAAAACAAAACAAAACAAAACAAGAAACAACATAATTAATATTTTAAATGTTCAGAAAATACTTGATAACATTATTATTTTAAGTCCCATAAGTAATTAAACGCTGACACTTTTTTTAATCATATATTATGTCTGATGTATACAACCGCTGTCATAGTTTAACTGGTGTTGGATTAACTGCTGCAATCTCTCAGAGTGGGCCACAGCATACGGAAGTTTGGGAAAGACTGCTTTAGTGTGTATGAAAGGAAGCAGAAAGAAGAAGGATGCAGTGTGGCTGGACAGACTAGTAAAGAAAGCTGGCTCTGAGCTAGTCTCTCTGGCAGAGAGAAGGACCCTGGATTAACTACTCTCCATCCCGCACAATGCTCGCCACACTCTAAACAGACCTTCACCAGGCAGAGTAGTGTGTTCAATGGCAGACTGCTGTCACAGCCCTGCCTCTCTGCAAGGCTTGGAAACCTTTTTTCACCATGCTTAAATTCCCCTCTAGGTAATTAAGTATAATCAGTTACGAATAACGGTGCAGTTGGTACTTGAAAAGACACATACAAGTGGTTATGGCCGTGAAAGAAACCGATCTATCACCATCAGGAAATGTTTATTCAAGACAAAAGCCACACATTTCCTGATGCAGCTTATTTCCTTTGGTGCAAATCCCCCCAGGAAGCTGTAGGATGGCTGCAGCCAATCAGCGCTGTCCTCTCATTGCCCCCTCTGTTGACTGGTTGACTGGAGGAGGAAGAGGATGTCGGGACAGCAAAGATGTCCGCGCTCATTTGAAAACTTGCTGTGGCCAAATCCACAGTTTGGCACCCTTTCTGATCTGTTTTAATGCTGGGACTTGTGCTGACGTTGTGTTCAAGAAAGACTCACACAAAGGAAGGAAAAGGACTCAGCGACAAGAGCCAGAATATTCCTTACTATCAGGTTAGCGGCTAAGTGTTTCCCTTCTCACACAGAGCTAGCTAAACATGACATGAGCTAACATGCTAGTCAAGCCGGTGACAGTAGCTGTGCTATGTAGGTGTAGGCGATAGTAATGCTAAAAGTTCTTTATAACTAGCCCCTTGGTCACAACGATTAATTTACAAAATGCTGAGACAGTATCCATCAGCTAGTGCGGCTTGTTTTGGGCTTACGATTGAGTAGAAAGCCAGTTAGCTGCTGGCAAATAGCATTTATTAGAGTTAAACAAAGCTCTTTTACAGTATGAACAATGATGAAAATCGGTTAGCTGCTGATTTGTATATTGTATTTTGCGTTGATTCGAGCAATGTAGACACCAACAGTGAGGGCATACGATTGCTTCGCTTGGTTTGCGGTAGTTAAAGTTCAGCTCGGCCAAAAGTATGCACTTCAAAAGTATGTCCTATCACAGTCAAGTCCGCCCGATTAATGTGTTTTTGCGTTAGCCTTTAATTATATTAGAAATGTTTTTTTTTTTGTTTTTTTTTTTAAATTTGGAAGCTTTAACACCATCAAATATTCATATTGTAAACTTCTATACTGTTTAAAAACGCATGTCTATTAACTTTATGAATGATTACTCTTTTATTGATATATTTATTTATTGATTAACAACAATCAGACAATAAAACAATTTACGGAGTTAATTTGATTGCCAAAAATGGACATATGTGATATGTGTTATGGCTTATGCCGTAGCTGATGGCATGCCACAAGGAAGCCAGCGCCATGCACTTCAAACCTTGGCAGACTTTGTCAGCCCAGAAAAGCTTTACTATGAGTGTGCTGATAATATCAACAATGACATATGTCATTGTTTTAAGTTCAAATACATCACAACGATGCGCTTATGTTATCTATAAACATATATTTTGTTATATCTATAACAAATAATAATAATTATTATTATTATTGCAGCCTGATGCTAGAGTTGGAAGAAAAAAACAATTTTATTCTCATTGATCTACACCCAGTACCCCATCTTGACAAAGTGAAAACCCAATTTGAGATTTTTTTTTGCAAATTTACAAAAAATAAAGAAAAACTTTATTATCACACTTACATAGGTGTTTAAACCCTTTGCAAAAAAGTTGAAATTCAGCCCATCTTCCTCCCATTTCTCCCAATCTTGGCTGAGATGTTTCTACACCTTAAGTGGAATCCACCTGTAGTAAATTAAATTGATTGGATATGATTTGTAAAGGCACACTTCTCTCTATAAGGCCTCACAGCTGACAATGATAAAAACCAAGCCATAAGGTCAAAGGAGCTGCCTGCAGAGCTCAGACAGGATTATTGTTGCAAGGCACAGATAAGGGGAAGGCTGCAAAAAAGTTCTAATTTTTTTTCTTTACTTCTTCCCCCATCGATCTTAGAAATAATGCTGATATCTGGAACTCATGTCGGAAGTCGTGTATGAAGAGACAGCCACGATGATTGCCGCAGGGGAATTGCAGTCGTTTGTCCCATTTGGCCGTGAGCACTGCAGGGACCATCCAAATGCCTTTAACCTGCAGCTCAGAGAACTCCAGCCTGCCTCCGAGCTCTGGTCCTCAGATGGTGCTGCCGGCCTGGTGGGATCCCTGCAGGAAGTCAGTCTGCAGGAGAGAGACAGGGTGAGCATGCATGATATTAGACTTTTTGTATACGCTGGTGAATATTTGTAAAACATGAATGAAGATGACTGTTGAGTCCAACAAAAATTTGATTTAGATAGTTCTTTGTTAGATTGTTCTTTTTTCTGGATACATTGTTGTGTTGCTCTGAAAATCCTGGTATCTGAAATTATCATAAAACTTGTCGTAATAGCTGTAAAATACAGTGCTGCTTTGAACAATTATTTTGAATTTCCTTTTTACTGATGAAAGTAGTTCTAAAATAGAAATACTATGTAGCTTAGTACAGTTTGTGTTATGTATTCCTTGTGCTTTTATCTACAGGAATGCTGGCAGCTTAGAAAGGGCTGTATTAGAGTCAGGGAGGAGGATGTGGAGTTTGAAGAGGAGCTCTATGCAGCAGGAACTGTGGTGATCTGGAGCCAGGGCAGTCGGACTCAGGCCTCCAGTGTCTACAAAGCTTTCACTGTTGATAGCCCAGTGCAGCAGGTCTGAAAAAACAAACTAAATTATGTAGCTAAGACAAAATGCACAGGACATATATTGTACATTTTTTTAAGTAACGACAGTGAAGAAGTTGACATTTACTTTCATTGTTTTTTCAGGCCTTATGGTGTAACTTTGCCGTACCTCAGAACAAAAAAGATGGTACAGTATTATTTAAATCTTTGCATTATAGTTCCACTGAATTTCAAAAAGAAGTATACTAATTTTACTCTTGCTTTTCAGAGGAGGAAGTAGAGCAGACAGTGTGTATTGTCCAGAGTAGCTGTATTAACGTTCACACTGTAACTGGGAAGGATTTTATCTCACCACTGCCCTTCCAGGTGAGGAACCAACTAAATCCTGTGAAAAAGTTGTATTTCACAAGGTGAAAGACAGCCAGTGTGACTGTGATTGGCTCTAACAACCTATGCTGTGTTGACCTATCATCAGCTATGTCAAGTCACAACCATGTGACCCTCTTCCAACCTTTTTTTTCAGTAATGTGTTTTGGCTTCTTGTGTAGAATCAAAAACACTGACAAAAATACAGCTTAGTCCCTCCAAAAATGTTGTCAGTTATAAAACTTAACATTAGTAAAAATGTGCCCTCTGTATCCCTGTTCTTTTCCTCTAGGTCTCAAATGTCTGGGCAACAAAGTTTGGACTTTTGTTAGAACGGAAAAACACAAGTGACTCTCAAATCAGTACCCCAGGGTAAACAGCAGCACTGCACAATCACACACATATGCATAGACTAAAGCTCATAAAACTTGTGCTCAGAACTAAACAAATGCTTAGTTCAGTGAAGACACACTTTAAAGCCTCTGTCATGTGGCAGACAACCAAGACACTAAGGTATTTGTCTTTTCAGGGAACCTCTGCCCACAGTGTTCAGCATGCTGCATCCCCTAGATGAGATCGCACCAGTAGTGTGCAAACCAACAGGTATGAGGACGCACTCTCTCCTTCTGACTTTGGGAAGTCACCATTTCTTTTTTTTCCCCACTGATTCTGTTCATGCGTTTGTTTTCCAGGTCTGTTTGAAGGCTCCCGTGTTCAGTATGCATCTGATGCCAACATGAAAATTGTGTTCAGCTGCTGTCAGCCCTCTTTGGTTATCTCATATGACACAGTACAGGGAATTCACTCCGTCTGGGCCCTGCGCAAAGTCACACATGATGTGAGTGATCAAACAGACACACGCCTGAGCTAACACAGAGACTTTAACCTAACCTCCAGCCTTTCATCCATCAGGAACGTTCTACAGTCCTGCGCTGTTCATCAGAGCCTGCTGGTACACCGCTGGGTTTGATGGCATCAGGGGTGCTGACTTCTCATCTCCGTAACATCTCACGCCTGGACTCACCTGGTGGGAGTGGTCTGACATCTGGAACAAGGTAATAAAAGTAGTCTGAGGGCTAGTTGATTAGTTGATAGAGCAGTATTTCAACTTGTGATGATGTTTTAGCTGTTACTGAACTATAAAGCATTAAAGCAAAATGATCTATATTCTAAGCTTCCTAAAATAATGGTATTTTGCCTTCTTTGACATATATTATTTTGAATTACTTGTCTTTAAGTTTTGGACTGTTGATAATTGACTTTCTGTTAGGCTGTGGAGATTTTAATGTTCTTTTTTAGTTTTATTCTGCATTTTAGATGTATTCCCAGTTGAAGCATAATGCACATCAGTTGATATGCAATATCTTTTTAGCTTTGATTTTTCATGAGAAGAACTTAAGACATCTTTACTAATAAATGTATAAACCCTAAAACAACCTAAATATGAACCCTGGTCAACTTGAATTGAAGTTCAATTAAATGCATGCATGCAGACTGAACAAAAAGAAAAATAAGCTTAAAACATTGATTAGAGCATATAGAGCATAAAAATGATTCAACTGGTGATTTGGCATTGGTTGGCCTTTGGAAGTATCTCTGTCCCTCTGCATGTTTTCTTACCCTTCCCTTGTTTTGGCTCATGTGCAGTTGTACTGTTGGTGCCAGCTCACCTCTCCACTACAGCGCTTTGCACGGTCACCCAAACAGGATCATGACCTCTTCACCTGGATTTCACTCTCGCATTCATTCCCCGAGTATTTCCAACATGGCTGCCCTCAGGTGAGTTTGAGTTTACCTCACAATGCTGGTTAGGTAAAGATTTAAAAACTCACATCATGCTGCAAGAGCATTAAACGTGGGTGTGTAATAACTTGTAAAATGCAACTGATCACTTGTTCAGGATCAATTAATGTAAGAAATAAAGCTGACATAGCCACAAGATTAGGAAGGTCAATGTTCCACATAGGTATTCTTCTGGAAATCCATAACACAGATTCATCCTGTTTTTCAGCCGTGCTCACTCTCCAGGTATGGCGGCTCCGTCCTTTTCAGGTGCAGCTCGATTCAACACATCTTTTCACAGCCCCTCCCTGAGGGGGCACCATGGTTTGTTGCCCTCTCCGAACAGCACGGTCAATGAAACAATGCTGGTGCCAGAAATGGAGCCGATTATACCTGACCTCTGCATGGAGCTGCTGTGGAGTGAGACAGTCACATCTGGCTGCCAACGGTAGGAACCAGTGCCAGATCTACTAATGCTTAACCTTTACAGGTATCATTCATTTTTACATAATCTAGTGTGAAATACCCGTAGAAAGTTTTATTTTAATATTTGGCTCGTCTTTAATAGCTTTTATTATACACCTGCTTTAATTCAATAAAACCAAGCTTCCCAGCTGTTTTTATCCTGACCTTTAGAAGACATAACCTTCAGGATATACTGGAAATAAATAATGCCTGCTAGAGGAAAATGAAACATACAACAAACTGACAGAAACTCCCTACTTGCTGCTGGGATTCATGTTGACCTTTGACAAAATCAAAAAGCATGACGCCTCCCTCTTTTGGATTTTCAGGGAGATGAGCAGCCAGGCATCCAAGGTTTTCCTGACCTCTGATCTCTGTGAGAACCATTACCTCTGTTTCCTGGTGGAGTCCCACCAACAGCTAAGGTCAGGAGACAAACACTATGTCGACTTGAAACAGACTCCACTGTAATTTGATTTATTTTATAGACCTTGTAGGCCCATAATTCTTGAAAATCTTAAATTATCCTTATTTATGCTGCAGTATGATGTACAAGTCTTTATGGAAACACTTTCAGCTCATGTCCAAAAAGACAACATTTCAACCACTTGCAAATATGTTAAATGTAGATTTCCTCTCCTCATTTGTATCTACAGTCATTCTGCAAAAATATTTCTTTAATTGTTTAAAATCTCTTTCATTTTTTCCCACAGATGTGTAAAGTTTATGGAGAGCAATGACACATCTCAGCTCATCTTTGCCTCTGTCACAACCATCCCAGCCAAAGATGCAGAGCCTCTGCTGGTAGATTATAATATTCATAAATCCTCTCATAAATAATTGCACAATTTGCTACATTACCTTTTAAGAAACCAACTTAATGAGATTATTTCCCAGACAACAATTATGAAAACAGGAGGTGGTGTTATAGTCAACATTTTTATTTTGTTTTCATAAAATAATCATTCATGATGCTTACAGTTTTAAGGTGTTTATTAAATTAGATGATTTTAGCCCATAATTGGACTTATGTATTAATTCAATTCTGCCTAATAATGCACCTTCCCGATTTATGTACTTTAACCCCTCAATATCATACAGACTAGAACAAACCCTCTCTTCAGTATGTTCTAAAAAATAAGCAAAATTAAATGAACACCTTACTGCAATATCTATGATATGATGCAATGCATGAATTGATAATACACAGAATGATATGAGACGGTACAAACAGTTTATTGTGTCTGTAGGTAAATTTCTGTTGTCAGATTTTGTGGTTGCCAGTTTGGTTCAGTTGTTTGAGCAGGCACCCACATACAGAGGCTATAGTACTAGACACACTGGTCCCGGGATTGATTCCCGGTCTCTGTTTGGTCCATTTCTTCTCCCCATCCTCTCCCCCCATATTTCCCGTCTCTCTTCAGCTATCCTATCCAAAAAAGGCAAAAAAGCCCCTGAAAAATATGGTTTCAGATTTTGCACACTTTCAGCTGAGTAAATAGTAATAATGATTTAAGAAATGTGGAAACTAACAGCACAGTCTCTGAGGACTGAACATTGCACCTTAGACATGCCACACATAGAGCATAATTCTCACAACTATTGTTAAAACCTCCATGAAGCTCTTGCTTTACTCTGTTGGCCTCAAGTGATGCTATTTTAAATCTAAAATTTGAATAAATATCATTTCATCTTTTTTAAGTGGTGTTTATTGGTGTATGAGGCATCAAGAGTAATACTCAGGTTGGCCATGTTAATTAAAGGGTGTGTGATGTACAAACTCCAAAAAAGCCGCAGAAACTGGTGTCTGGAATTTTTCCCTTTGATACAGCAACCACAATAAACAGTGATAAGTGACATAGATATATCAGCTCACGAGGCTGCAGCAATGAACATTTACGGACTCCACTGGTGTCTGACTATTTATTTGTGTTATCTGCATTCAGTCATTACTTAATTTGGCTAATTATTGTATGAGAAGTTGTGAACATTGCGTAGGAAGCGTTACTGTTTTCTCTTCAGTGCTTCGGATGTTTACCAGTTCCATTTGATAATTAGGTCTTTACTTGTTTCCATCATCTATAGAAACCATGGCTCGGTATATATTTAGATGAGCTTAATCTCTGCCTCAAAGGACTTTGTTTTATATCATCATAAGACCGGAAATCATAACAATCTGTCTTAAAGAAGGCCTGTCATCGATGAGCTGCACTGTGAAACTGAATAAATATAGCCTAAAATTGTGTAACTGAATTATAGTGCATAGCTTTTGATTTACTTCTGCAGGTTTGGATGATTAGAATGATGATTTGTATCAGATTAGGTTTTATGTAATCAGCATCATCAGTCTGGAGCTATGGCTACAGCTCTAAATTTTGGCATTTTTTGATAAATTTCAGATTCCATTGCTTGTCACTATTAATTACCTAAGTTAGCATCATACGATCACAACAACATCAGGATCTGATATTGAGAGAAAGCAGAAGTTTGGATCAAACATTTCTGGAATTATTTTGTAACTGTTGGCTTTTCCATTGTCTAGGACATTTGAATATAATTTAATAATTATAATAATAATTTATAAAATTATGGTGTTTTTTCCAACTTTTTGACATTTTCATTTTAAAGACAAAAAATGTACGAATTGATAAAGAAAACAATCAGAGATTTTATCATTAATTACAATAAGTGATTGTTGTCGCCCTTTTTGACTTCACGTTTCTGATGGTTAAACTTTGATCTTCAGAGTATTGATGCCATGCTGGTTCTGGAGGCCTGTGGCAGTCTTGTTCTCTACACAGGGATCACCAGGGTAAGGAGAAACCAAAATCCAAATTTTGATAATCAGTCAGTCCAACAGGGCTGAAGATGACAGCTTTAAATCTATGGATCACTTGAAAACTTGCTATTTAAATTAAATGGCAAGAGAGCTCAGACTTCTGTCTTGGTGTTTCTTTAGGTCAGCAAAGTTTATGTCCCCGGCCTGCTGTCACCCACCTTCAGCCTCACCAACCACATCTCCCATGTCAACACTCCGCTGGATAACGCCAGCACGCCTGCTAACGCTAGCAGCAGACACCTACAAAGACTGGATGAGGTACTGACATACATTGTAAACATACTTGCATTTGGTCTTACTTTTTCCTTGTTTTATTTGCTCACAGATAATTGGTTTTCCTCTTTTCCACTGTTAAATTCACTGTCTGAGAGAAAATTTGATTTATACTTTTTTCAAAAACTATCTGCAAGAAATAACCAGAAAATCATTTATAATCCAAAAGTTTAGTATTTACTATCAGAGTTCTTACCTGATCCTGGCTACTTAATTTTCTTTCCCATTCTCTCTCTACTTTTTCGTCACCTCTTTTTTTTGTTCTGTCTTCTAGGCTGCTATGCCTTCACCAGTGTCGGGGCATAGGGGGCCAAATATTAAACACCATGAAGCTTCTTTTTTGGAAGATTGCATTTCTCAACAAGCTCCACCCTACATTCATGCTCTGAGGGACCCTGTTTGCAACCGGGTCACACTGGTAGGTTTCTGTGAGTCTCTTGTCTATGTGTGCTGATAGTTCCAAGAAGGCATTCGATTCCCTGTACATTTTTCTTGCTTCAGCACTCTGACATGTAGAAGTTACTGTTATGTTGAAGTTAGTGCTATCTGTTTTTTCCCCCTGAGTTGCTAGTATGCACCTGAAATAGGTGTTTAAGTGCATAAACAGTAGTCTCTAAAGGGATCATGCTCTCATAAAAATAACTTGTTGAAACATGCTGAATTACTGGATAAAGGTCTGATCTGTGGTATCTTAAGTAAGGGTTAATGCCTGACGAGGTGTCCAATTATCAGGGATTAATGGACAACTTGGAGGCCTGAACCATCTGATGCACAGCGGAGGACGGTTGCCTCTGCGAAGTCCATTAATCCCTGATAATTCGAAACCTTGTCAGGCATTAACCTGTTTATACCGTGGTCACTTGCTAACAAAAATAATGAATAAAACTACTAATTTATGATTTCATATGTTTTGTGATCAAAATAGAAAGTTTTTACTAAAGCAACAGTTGCTTTTCCCTAGCGAACGCCTGAGGGCCTGACTAATAACTGGAATAGCCATTCCAATCCCATAACGTTCTTAGGGAATGTAAAAGGAGAAAGAAAAAAAGGAATCTGGAGTACTGGAACTGATGGACTGGCCAAGTCAAAGTCCGGATTTGAATACTATGGAACAAATTTGGGATTTAGTAGATTTAAAGATCGATGACACAAAAGTTTCATCTAAAGAAAGTCTGTGGGAACAGCTAGAAACTATTTGGAACTCAATAACAAAAGAGACTGTGGAAAAGTACATAAAAACAATGCCAGCAAGAATGCAAGCTGTTATCAAGGCCAAAGGAGGCCATACAAAATATGAAGTTTTTGGTTATTCTGTGTGTAAAAGGACTATTTAGTTGTTTCAGTTTGTTATTTGCCAAATAAATTACAATAACATTTTTAGTTTTAAACAAGTTTTTGAAAGATTTCCTCGTTTTTATGACAGGTGGTCTAATAAATTTGTTAAGCACTGTTGAAAATAAGATTGTCTTACGTTACTGGTCTTTAACCTGGAGTCTGTCATTTTATTTATGTCAGTTAAAGGTACAGTGTGTAAAAATGGGACTATCAACATCTAACAGTCAATTCTGGAGTGTGATGCTCATTTTTCTGGTGATAACTGTGGGAACCAGTGAAGTTTAAAAATCAATACATACTTAACTGTTATTTGGTTCCTTCTGTGGTGCCATAGAAACAGGCAAAATGCAAAAATCCAAGATGGCAGCGTCCTTGGAGGGGACCCTCCCTATGTATGAATAAAAGGCTTATTCTGAGTTAATTTAAAACATAAATTTAAAAAATGTGTTATCAGATGTCAACACTAATTTAGATCAGTCTACTTATAAATGTTATGTTTCATTTTAACCAAGCTTGTTTTGCTAAATGCTAATAGGCTAAATATTACACACTGCACCTTTAAGTGATGGTTGATGCCGGTCCGCAGGCTCTTTAGGCTGGCAGAGCTGTACTCCCTGCTCAGAAGATATGACTGTCTTGGGTTGCTATAGTCACTCCTAACGGAGTAACGGCTAACGGCTACTGCACATTAATTTGGAACTGTGTAATGATTTTTTGACCGGAGCTACTTGTGAAGTTCATATGGTGTCCATACATCAGAAGTTAATGGACACCAATGGAATTTCCAGAGCCAATCAGAATCGAGTATTCACCAAGACCATGGTATAAGTTGTATTAATCAGGGCTGATTAAGGTATTTAATCACCAACCTGAACCCTTCCAAACATGGAAGGAAAGCCAAGGAGAGGTGTCTCTGGAGATTAGAAAGAAAATTATAGGCAAACATGTTTTAAATTAAGAGTTCCATCATTTTTGTCCAGGCCAGTTTCTTTTTTTTTTTTTTTTTTTTTTTTTTTTAATAATTCTGTTGAACCACAATTCAAAAGCAATGTGTGATTTGTATCAGTGAATTCTAGTAAATGTTTATTTATTATTACTTTTTTTAGTTTCACGTTATTTAAGTGACCTTTGTGTTTTTTCTTTAATGTAAGGATACTAACAATTTTGTCCGTATGTTTGAGAGAAAACTGAATGCTGTGCTAGCAGCATTAGCAGCTGAGATGATAATGACTGATGAGGACTGAGAATTGCTGTTAAAGTAGAGTTGCTCTTAGGTTCAGTTGAACTTTTCTAAAGTAAAGAATAGCTGTTGATAGATGAAGCAGTTGTACATGGGTAGATCCACAGCAGCAAGCCTTTGATGTACATGATAACAGTGTGTTTACAATTCGCAGCAACAGCCATGTAAACTGATCTTGGTAATACTAGCATTAGCAAATATAATGGTAATGATGAAAAAGTTTATATAAATACATAAAAGTGCTTGTAGCAGTTCCAGTTGAGCTGTTCTAAAATTCCATTAAACATTAAAAAAAAATAAAAATAATATATATATGATATATGTGAGGCTGGTAGGGCTGACAGCTTCCATCTGATTGGTCGATTGTTTGGTCGAAAGCTTTTATCCGACCAATATCACCCTGGGCAGCGAGTCGTCCCCCTCTCCTGTCCCCTAACGCGCTGACAGAAGCGCTAGTGTGCAGCTGACTGATCTAGAGAGACGTGCTGCTGGGGGCCAGAGGAGCAATGAAGCTCCCGGAAATACAGGTAGAGAAGCACACAAAGCTACGCAGAGTGGGATATTTTCTGATATTTTTACAGCATTAACGCTCAGAAACAACGCATCTTCAACTCGTCACAAAGTTGCAGGCTGTTTGTATTGAAATGGCGCTGCTGAGTGTCTCTGCTCTACCCTCCCTCACAGCATTGACTCCCACGGTCAGCTTTATTCACCTGTCTGCAAATAGGCTGCATGGTATCATCTCCTTTTATAATGTCCTTAAAGTGTTCATGTTAGCATTAGCTTCTCTTACATACAGACAAGAAAGCAGGGGAGATAAAGGACGATGTCTGCTGGTCATTAAGTCCTGACGGGCGAACTTTTTCCCTCTCATCTCCTTTAATAAACGCTGCATGTTGTCTGCTTTATGTTCGTAAATGACACGGCGCGGGCTGGATCAAGCAATCCTGTCAATAGTTACTGTTATAAATGAATGAAAAACAATGATCTGAGGTTATTCTGTAGGCTGTATGAGTTTAAAGAGTTACTGCGCTGGGATCACGGAGATCAAAGGCATGTGCGTCTCTCGATTAATAATTTTTTTTAGTACAACATGATTAGCCTAAAACTATATATCAATGCTTCAAAAGGATTGTTATGTTCATTTAAGGATCATTAAGAGTACCAAGCAGATACGGTAAAGCTCCTGTATGGATGAAACTGGTCCACAACGAGGTGATTTTTTAAAATGTATTCATTTGTTTATTTATTTTATTTTTTATTTTTTACCTGGACGACCAGTCTATTGGTTGATGCCTGGGTGCGATTTTGGTTGACCAAGTTTTTCTTTGGTTGACTACAGCCCTAGAGGCTGGTAAGTTGCAGTAGTTGGAGTTGGGTGGGTCCACAGCAGCCGGTTGTCCACACCAACAAACTTAAGCGGATCCAAGAGACTTGAGGTCCGAGGAGCTCCCAGAAAGATAAATGGTTATTGACTTAAGTGGTACATAACGATTCATAGTTGGTGATGTGCATTAATATGACATGCATGCATACAAAGATAAAGAAAGAGAAAAGCTCCTGTGATGTTTTTTTGGAACCCATATTTAGAAGCTCATCTGCAACAGAAAGTAGAAGTGCCATTCGAGGACCTTCAAGTCATTTATAGAAAATGAGGGTCTCTTTCAAGGTGCTGTTACTAAAGAGTGGTTTTGCTCAGGCCCATTCATGTCACACTTTTTTTTGACAGACTTGAGCCTGTTGGGATGCTACATGATGCACTCACTGAGAGAATGTCAGGAGTTTCTTTTTCATGCAATCACAGTTAAATGAGCACGGCATGTGTTTATGAAATATGTGGTACACTTTGATGTGCTGACAGGAATGTATCAGACTTTCACTATCAAAAATTAACCTGTGTAAATAAAATAACCTTTATGTTTAAAGCCTAACATGTTTAATATACTAGTAAACGACAATGTAATACATCAAAACAAACAAGCATATAACTATACTGTTGCGTCTGATTTGCACAACTGGAGTGCTGCCTTGGTTTTTGTGATTGTTTTTTCAAAATGACATAATAACAAGAATTCTGTCATTGGTAAATGGTCAAGTTAATCAAGTTAAGGAAACAATGCTTCGGGTTAATTTTATTTTAGTTGTGTTGTGTATGATTTTTTTCTGAAAAGCTAAGTTAATATTTTATTTGTTTAACCAGAGACAAAAACAGGTTGTATTTCTGTCTTACATTCATTTATTTTTAAACCTACTCACATCATCAGGCTCTCACTGAAAGTTTGAAAAAGGTTTTTTCAGCAATAATCTCAACAAACAGAAATGTATAATGTAAGCATGGTGAATGTTTAACTAGACCCCCAGTCTGTGTTATGACATCACTGATTAGGGTGATTGAAAGTTTAATCTGATACAGAGTGGCAGAGAAGGCGTCGAATTACTGCACACACCAATTTATTTTTCCATTTAGATGGATGTTTGCTTATCTGCAGAGAGATTTCATCACCTTGTGCTTAACAATCAGCCTTTTTTCACAGGAGATATTTTGACACGTCACAGGTAGAAAAACACAGGTGTAAATAATCTGATTAATAATTCCATTCAGCCGTTTCCATTTTAGGGTCTTGATAATGATGCATGTAAGGTATGAGATTATCTGCTGCTACACTCGACTTGATGTAACAGTCACGGTTCACCTTATATTACACAGCACTGATACAAAATTTGACTTTGTGTGCAGATTGAATTTGTGAACTCTCTCTCCCTGTAGGAACTAAACAGTGGTCCAATGCTGAGGATCTCAATCCCAGAGATTGCTACTTCAGAGCTTGGTGAGAAACCCACACACAGACACTCTTTTAGGGGTCTCTTCATGCTAATATTGCGATCTCTTTTTTTTTTAAAGATGAACAGACACTGACGTGAGATAGATGCATGAAACAAATGCGCTGCCTTAATTCTGTTAAAGAAACATGTTACTACAGCTGCTGTTGATCAGTACTGTTTTGCTCTCTGTCATTGAACATAAACTTTTTGAATGAGCCTATAAACACACAAGCACACACAGACGGCTGAGTCAGAGCAGTTCGGCCCAGTAAATTAGGTTTGAGAGCTGCCCTGCATTGTTACACAGTGACGTATAATCTTGATGTATTAACAAGGCCATTACAAGACACACACATCTGCACACACCACACACACACACACACACACGCTCACAAGTGCAACATCTTACTGGTAATGATTAAGCCACAGCATTGCTGACGTTTTCATGTACACTGAGAGGGAAATCAGATACTTAGGGAAAAACCATTGTTTCTTGTATGCTATTTTTAAAGCATTGGCTTTTAAATAACTACCTGTAAAAATACTTTGAACACATGACTTGATGTACCTCTAAGCTCATGTTAAAAGGTAACTAGACTCCAGAGCTTTGGTTAAAGTGAATCTACACCGGAATTTCAAAAAATGCATTTATATTACCTCTTGAATGTTTTAAAGCCTAGAATGCATTCAGATAAAACAGCCAACTCAAACTAAAACACAGAGTTAGACAAAAACATAAACAAGGTAATTTTCCTCTAAAGGGGATGATGATGTGAGATGGTACCAGCATAGCCAATAGAAAAATTCAGCTGCAGTAGCCAGTTTTCAACCTGTAGAGGACAGTCACATATCTTACACAAAATGAAAGACTCAAAACTGTGCTCAAATGTTGAGACCTGAACTATTCAGCAACACTAGTTAATGCCAGTATGCATAATTTTTCAGATGACAATCCCCATAATTTTTTTTATAATGACAACAAACTACAACATTTAAAAGAGAGAGGACATTTTTTGATTGCTACCTAATGCACCATTTATAAATTTTGCCAGCAGGAGATTCAATCAAAACATTAACAAAAGATGGTTAGAATGATTTGAAAAAATAGTCTTACTGCAATTTTCCCCCCAATATTGTGATTTGCTGGTTATTTTAAAAATTTCTTGTCTTAAGTGTTTCTCAAGTAGCAAGAAATAAATCATTCTGTATTGTAATGAACACAAATTTTGGTAGATTAAGCGAAGGCTGAACAATTCCGAAAAAATATATAATTGCAATTATTTTGACTCTTTGTAAAATTGTATATGAATGTTTTATTAAAGAGAATGATTATTTTATGTCTTTCTCATGTTTAAAAAGACAGATGTATATAAAAATAAGGAAAAGAGGCTTTCTTTGCTATTCTGTAACTGTTAGATAAAAAGGACACTTGAATTATTGCATGATGAGTAGAGCATAACATCTCTGCCTTAAAAAATGTATTAAACTGGTACGTATGACACTATTTTTAGGTTAAAGAATTATCGTATTTTCTGCAGTTTGAAAATTGCAGTAGGCCATATTTTGATTATATCTAAATTTGATTAATTGCCCAGCCCTAGCAGAAATGCTGTGCTGCTCTCCGCTGTCCAAGATACAGTTGTTTCCTGCCTTTTTGTTTTAAATTCAGAACTCTGCTCAGTAATAGACTACACCTCATAAGGTGTATTTACTAAACAGTAAACCATGGTTATCATTTCATGGATGTATTTCACATACTGAGGGAGAAAGGCTGGTAAAAGTGTCCTACCTGGTTCACACTGTGAACTCCTTGCAAAGTATTTTAGGTTTACTTGATGTCAACTAGGAAGGCCATTTTTAACACATCTTCTCCCTCATTATGTGAAAGTCATCCATGAAGTGAAAACAGTGGTTTTTCAAAATAACTAGTAAGTGGCCAAAACTTAGCCATCAAGTCTCTTCTTCTTGATCTGAAAGGGCTTCACGGTTGGGTTGGTGGTTGGGAGAACAAAAAAGATGAATGAGGAACAGCAACAGAGCAGCAGCTCCTAGTAGCAGTCCAGTCTTCCTAATGTAGCAGACATCCAGCATTTCCACAACAACAATAAACATATTGTGCCTGTCATGAGAGCTCTTTCATAGCAGCCACTATGAACACACTAAAGAGATTTTTTTCTCACAGAAAATGATTTTACATTATAGTTATCCCCTCTTTATCAAAATATCATCCTTATAGGTCTTACAGCAAAATTATTTTGTCCATCTCCATAAACCAAGTCTAAATGTTCTTAATTTACCTTTTTGGATCCTTTATCTCTGACCCAAGGGAATGAGGATAAGTAGACTTATCACTTTTATTCATCCACCTGTTAACTCTACAGTGTTTTTCTATGCCTTACATTTTGATTGATTGCATGTCAGATTTCTGGCATAGAAAAGTCAGTTTAGTCAGATGGGTAGTTTGAATTTCCTTTATATATCTGTAGCTACTTTTTCAATGGAATTCAAATAACAAAGTTCCTAATGGAAAAATAAATATAATTTGTTTTTTGCCTCTTTAAGTCTAGTCTTGTCTCTTGTCTTCATTGTTAAAGGGATACTTCAAAGTTTTGGCAAATTCGCCCATTGCCGTAATCCCTATAGTCGTACTAATAGGTTTGTTAACTTTAGTTGTCGGTGCAAGCTATTTTTGGATCGGCGGTGCTGAGATAGGGGCTGCTCAGCTAACACTATGGTGTCTTATGGTAATTCCGGCTTTCCCTCATCAAACTCATCAAATACACAATCCAACAACTCCAAAATGCTCTCGTGGACAAGTTGTGACCTGCACATTCACCACGCTATGTAATAATAACTTACAATTATGTAACATTACAACATATAAAGCAAATACTCAGAACTATTTCTTGAGGCGGAGTGACACAGTGCAGCAGCCATGTCTGGAAAGTAGTTCTGGATTTGCATTTACCTTTAAGACATCTCCGTCTCATAATGTTCCATGATTATTTCATAGTGTGGTGAATGTGCAGGTCACAACTTGTCCACAAGAGCGTTTTGTTGTTGGATTGTGTATTTGATGAGTTTGATGAGGGAAAGCAAAAAATACCATAAGACACCATAGCATTAGCTGAGCAGCTCCTATCTCAGCGCCACTGATCTAAAAATAGCTTGCACCGACAACTAAAAGTAACAAACCTATTAGTAAGACTATAGGGATTATGGCAATTGGCGAATTTGCCAAAATGTTGATGTATCCCTTTAAGCCGTAGGTCCTCGGATAGGTCCTCGGATCTGTTTAGGTCTCCTTTGACTATAAACTTTCAAGATTTTTGATCTCTTTTTGATCCCAGCCTGTTGAAGCTCACACTTGGCTTCTTTTTAAAGTGTTCAATATCACTAAGGTGTTTGTGTTATTCTGTCTACCTTTATGTCCCTGCCATGTGATGCTCCCTATTGTTTAGTAATTGATCGTACAGACGAGTCTTTCTCCCTCTAATGAAATGGCATTTATCCCCCTCTTCTTTGACCTTTCCCACTGTGGATGTCCAATTAAGAGCACCCGGTGATGTTGATTAGGAATCTGATTGGTCAGAGTCGTTTGGAGACACAGTAACAGTAATTACTGTTGTAGGGGTGACTCTTTTTTTAAATTTCCTTTAGGGTTTTAGGAAGTTAATGAGAAGAAAAAAAACCTTGCTATAGGTTAAAAGCAAAAGAATTCATTGTGAGGTTCAATTCATGTAAGGTTCTCAGCCAAATCTCTGGACAAAACTATGTTAAAAGAAAGGCAATCTGGCACCCAGAAAAGTCTGATTTATTTCCTTAATTAATAATCTATGTGTTTCTGTGCCCCAATTTTAGAATGTATAATTAAAGAACTCTAGAGAATAAAGTCCAGTTTACTGTATTTGTAAAGTCAGCCATTTCAGCCCAAGTTCTAACTATCAGACTATCTAAATATTATCCCTCCACATAACATACAGACAGTATTCTCCAGATGTAAAGGTGCATGGAAAGATAAGTCTGTATAAAAAACCTACATGCTGTAGATCATGTTCCTAGGGATACACTGTTACTGCATTTTTCCAGACCAAGTAAAAGTACTAATGTTTGGGCGCTCACTGATACAGAGCACAGATATAAGTACTTAATAATACCATAACTGTTCCTAAAATTATTTTGAAAGTTTGTTTTGTCTTTATAAGATGTGTGCCATCCCTCCTCTTGACAATTAAACAGTGCACAGTTTTCTATCTACACCACTTTTGGCATCACAGTAAAATTTTAAATATCACCAAGCTGCAGACATTGCTACATAGTCTCATAATATGAGACGGACATTATGCTTTAAGATGATACAGAGTTCCTCTTCTGCAGTGTTTTATGAGTATTAGTACTTAGGCTTGGTATTAGCAGTGATACCCAATACTGGTATCGGTATCTGTGCATCCCTAATTTTTTACTGGAACTGGGATCAGCACATGGGAAAACCAGGATGTGAATTCAAGTGAAGAAACTCTAGCATAGGAGGGATCACCAAACCTAAACTTAATTGAAGCATACAGTAGCTTCATCTGAATCATCTGTGCCAAATTAAGGAAGTTACTTATAAATACTATCCAGTAGTTATTATTTTATTTCCCTTCAAAGTATGGATAGAAAAAATATAAACTGGAGTGTCCAATTGAATTTTCTAACAATAAGTTTTAGGGGGAATACAATTCTTTTTTTTTTAGTTAATTAAAAAGAGAAAGGAAAATGAGGTGAAATGTTTGGGATAATGTCCTCAATAAACCTTTACATTTTTCCATGGAGACCCCACCACCACTTATATCTTAGTAAAGCGAAGCCCCCCCCAGCACCCACACAAATAATTTCATTGTTTTCATTTCAAAAGTCTTTGTGTAATCTATTCATTGAAGGTTTTACCTTGATAATAATTACCATGTGTGAATCTAATTTTGACAAACTCAAAGCAGACAAAGCCCCACAGCCCCCTAAGATTTTTATGGCCCCCTACCTCCCAAAGGGGGTCCTGGATCCCAGGTTGGGAACAGATGCTTTAGACAACCAGGGAACCTCTCTGTTTACCTGCTTAGTAATAGGATTTTGATAGGATATGGAAGTTTTTACCGTCATTTTTTTTTAGTATGCATACCTTGAAATTGCAGCTTGTATTTTTCTTATGTTCACCTCTTTCCTCTCTGTCTTTTCTGTATTCCTTTTTTCTCTAATTTGTTTCAGTGAAAAAATGTCTTCAGGCAATTCGTTTCATCCTGCCCAAAGAAGCTGCCATGAAGGTTTGTAATTTTGGTGTTATAATAACAAAAAAGATTGCAAATAAATCTAATCGATTATTGTTTTTTTGTTTTGATAGAATAAAGTAGTTGTGCTGCAATAACGGATGTTTTTCTTCTTTCATTTTAGTTGATCTCATATTAGACAGATTTACCATGTTATGTTGTAACCCATGTTTTTGTTCAGGTTTTAGTGAAGTGGTACAACATCTACAATGCCCCTGGTGGTCCCAGTGCACATGCTGAGTGGAACCTGTTTGTCACATGTTTTATGACGCTGATGGGCTACAACACAGAGCGTCTGACTTGGAAACAAAATGTGAGCCAGCTGTGGATGTGTTTTCTATTCTTATCTTGCAAACCATATTGAATTTTCTTTACTCACTCACTCACACACCCACTGACATGTGTTGACCTTGCTCTCTTTTAATGCAGCTGCATTTTGAAGTGCCTCTTTCTCCAGTGATTGCAGCCAAGAAGGCTCGGCCCTCTGACGGAGGCTCTGATGAGGTCTGTGACTATTCTGATCTTTCTTGATGTCACAATAAGCACATGGTTTATCTTGAATGCTAGTTTTAGGAAGCATGCAGACTTGTATGCTCTAAAGGGTACTTACATGTTTAATTGTTTTGGCTGAATTTTTTTTTTGTGACAAACACACAAAAGAATGCTTCATTATCAGAAAACATGTTAAAGTTTAATGCTCCAAACTGCCATGACTGCCTAGAAAAGTATACTAATCCTGCTTTTCTTTTTCCTTTTTAACATTTAGTTTGACCAGAAAATGCAGTAAAAGTTTATAAACCTTTTAAAAACTTTTGTTATTTTCCATTAAAGAAATTAGAAATGATCTTGTTTCAGCTTTGATGAGATTCAAAGCCAGCATCAATTTAGTTGCTCTAGCAGTTTCACAAAGAAAGGTTAAGGACTTGAAAAATTCTTTTAACTACACAACTAAAAAATATGATTTGCACTGATGCTGAAACAATCTTTATAGTCCTTTCCTTGTGTCATGAAGCCCTGTCAAACAATCAGTTTAATTGGAAATGCACTGATTGACCAGCTGATGACTGTAATTTACTGCCTGTTTGGTTGAGATTGGTATCTGGCCAGTCGTCCAATGTATAGCCGATTCTGAGTTGAAACACGAACACGACAACCACATGTACACAAGCTAACATGCCAGCAGTGTGGATGTGAGGTGCCAATCAGCAGGGGCAAACACGCATTGACACACTGGAGGATAAACACTGACCCTGACAGATCTGTGCATACCCACTGTCTCTAAGTTTGAGCAGGCTCCCACTGTCTCTCTCTTTCTCTATTCCTCTCTCCCTCCACAGGGCTGGGTGAGTCAGAGTTTACACTCGACTTTTTTTTTTTATCAAAGGTCAGTTTGGCTGGCAAGTCTCCCCGATTTCAGCCATGTAGAAAAAAATTACCAGACAAATGCTTTGGATAGCCATATATGACTGTGTTAAAACCATTTAATTCATCAAGTTTTAATGAGTCAGTAAAGCCAATATTTACCAAAATTAAGAAATCATATAAGTCAGCGTCAACATAAAACAACCTTGCCTGCCACCACAATAAAATAATAAGATGGTAATGAATTGATTAGAAACCTGCCAAATTTGTGTTTTTGCATTTGATAAAAAGCGAATAAAATAACTTAATACACATGTCTAATATACATAAACAGCCCCAAAGGACACAAAATAACTAAATAAAGAACTGGATATAGATATGCAAGGGGGCAGCTGGCTTAGTCTCTTTAATAGAATAAGGGGTCAATCCCCAGTTCGACATTTTTTTTAAGTATTTTTTGGGCCATTTTGCCTTTATTTGATAGGACAGCTGAAGAGGGTTGGGAAATATTGGGAGAGAGATTGAGGGAAGACATGCACCAAACTTCGTTGAAATGGGGGATCGACCCCCATGACCAGTGTGTTGAAGCCTCTGTACACGAGCACCTGCTCTACCCACTTAGCTAAACCGGCCCCCCTCCAGCTCAACATTTAACACAATATTGCTCTCAATGCTAAATCAGTGGCGTGTAAATGTGCATGAATGCGTATATTTGGTTAGTTAACAATAGTCCTGTGGAATGATTTAAAATTTTAATTGCAAGTAATCTCAGATTCTGTAGTAAATTGTAATTACACTTCATTTTTGGTTGCATTTTGATATTCTTCTTTATACATTTAAATCTGTTTTTGTTTCATTATAAAGTTTTGTGCTGTCTTAAACTAAGGGTAAATGACTTCCTGTTTGGATACAGACCTACTTTTATTTTTAAATTGAATTGAGACATTGGGGAGCAGCCTAATACATTTATGACTGACCTAAATTAGTGGTGATTATTGCATAATGCTGACAGCCCTTTTTAATACTGATGGCCACTCTACCTAGCAGCCTATGCTGCCATTGTGTGAATGTGGAGTGAATGGGTAAGTGTCACCTGTGCTGTAGAAAGTACACTGAGTAATTGGATGACTAGAAATGTGCTATATGTTTTACCATCTGCAGAAGCTTGTGTTACTTCCAGTTGTATTAGCTGGTTATTGTGGGACACTTAAATACAGCTTAGGTCAAATTTGTTTTAGTTTGAACATGAGCATAAAATCAGAATGGGCAGAAATCTTTATTGGCAGGTCAGATCTGGGAAACAATCTTGAAAAGAACTGCAATCAGTGTGTCTCTGAATTAGAATTGTATATTTTCTTGTGGGTTTAAAATGTTTAATATAACTTCATGATGAAGGATCAGCCCTGTCATGGGCAAACTTTACAGGCTGAAGGGCACAGTTTTAATGTGTCTTACATAAACATGTAACTGATGCAGAAAAATGACTGTCATTACACGCTCTCTTATAGGAAATACCCCAGAATAAATGTTGAGGGTTGTTAAGTAATCTGTGTTTGTGTGTATTTTCATCAGAGCAAAACTTAGCTAACAAATGTCAAACAGCTGGAGGCACTGGCTGGGATCTGTGTATGTGTTTGTGTGTTTCACCTGAGGAACAGCATGAGTCAGATTTAACTGAAGCGTGCAGGATTCCCACAGATCCTGGAAACCTAGAGAATAGAAGAGTAATTTGCCAGGTTCACGGTAGCTCACAGCAGTTTAATAAATCACTTAATTGTTCCGGTAGGAGGCTTGAATATGGCATAATAAACTCAACTTCTTTCAGAGGGGATAGGTTTGATCAGTCCTTGAAAACAATGACATTTTTCGTATGAAAAGTTTCAACACTGTATTTTGAGCAAGAAAATGTATATCTGTTATAATGTAATATTATGGAATTGTAAGATACAGGCATAATAATTGATTGTTTATAATTTTAATAATGAACTGTTTTTACATAGCTTTTGCTAAGTGAGAGCCCATTAGTCTTTAAAAAAAGACAAAGAACACACACTGTTAAAACAAATAATAATATATATATCAAGAGAGATAGATATGTAGAGAGGCTGATATCGATATAGATTGCCATTGTGTTTACATTTTTCTGTGATCAATTTCTCACAATATTAAAGAATGTAAGATATATTATTTTACTAGTAAATTATTTATTTTTCTGGCTGAAGGGGCATCATGAAATATGTCATGGAAAATGAACCCCTATTAGTGTGCGACGTCTGATATCCCTTCATTATTCTGTGACGTTTTGTTGGTTTTGCATCTAAAGTTTATGCATAAATGAACATAACAAACTACTAATTGATATCTATGAGATTCATTGCAATGTTGTTGTTTTTCTTTATCTGTAAAACCCTCAGGACAGCTCTCACTTTATCTTTCCTGATGTTTCCTCTCTCTGAAGGACTGGGACTATTTGTTGGGGTCTCATTACCACAGACAGATGAATTTCCAGCCTGTTTGTGGATCAGCTGATTGCAGTGGCTCAAACCTTTCTCTCAGCCCAGAGGCTGAAGGCATGTCCTCTGTAAGTATCTCAGTTTTAGCTGTGAATCTTTCAGACGGCATAATGGTTTTGCCACGTCATAAAAATATTTACTTTTATATAATTAACCGATAAAAATATATTTCCAGAGTGACAGATTTTTATTTTTTTTTTTCTACTTATTAGATATTATTGCTTTTATAAGTTGAAAAACAGATTAGAATGGCTTTGGAATTTAAAGGTATTCTCAAAAATCTTTCAAAAGATTTTCAAACTCTGTGAAATCTGTAGTTTTGTCTGTCTTCTTGGGCCTCTGTCTGAGTCAGGTCAGACAGAGTTTTCTTTAATAGTGGTGGTTGTTCAGCAACATGAGGTACATTTCCATTTTTTAGATATCCCCATACTATAACTTTTCTTATTTTGCTTTGTGGAGAATTCCTGAACAACAGAAATTTTATACTATATGTTTTTTTTTGTTTTTGTGTTTCATTTCCCTCTTTCATTCTTTGTTTGTAGGTGTCCTCTCCCTCCAGTCCCTCTCAGAAGTTGGACAGTTCAGCTCCTCTCTTCCCACACATTCCTGCTCTTTTCTACGTCCTCCATCTGCTCTATCAGGAGTTGCAACTAGATGAGCTGCAGAGAGCGAGAGCCTCCTCACTGGTCTGTCTGCTTCAACAGCTGGCCAGGTAACCACTGCCTAAGAATTCATAGTTTTTAACCCTCCATTAGCATGCACCAAGCAAATAATTCCATGAATGTGGACAAGACTGGACATTTGTATATTGATATGCAGACTAACTACTTCTAACTCTCTGCAATAGAAGAAAAAATGAAGACATTTTAATATTTTCAGTGAATGTTTGTGTGTAATTAAAGCTCTTTAGTGTTTTGCACTGAGCAATGTGCTTTAGTGTACTGTCAACTGACTGTTTTGGTTGGCGTGAATGGCATTAAGAGAACAAGTGGAGTGGATCAGTAAAGCACTCTTCAGAATAATTGGCCTGTGATGGTTCACATGTGGGCAGTTTTTTTAGTGCAATCCCATTTAAAAACCCTGCACCACCAGGCTCACTGTTAAACATGAAAATTAGGACCCTGGTGGCTTGATTTGGTATTTTGGGGGGCCTAATACACATTTAGAACATTAACTCTAGTGATTGGTGGAAGAAATTCCTCTGAACCCCTTTTACATATTGTATATCACTAGTTTATAAAGGGAATTGCCTTTTCATGTTAAGTTCTTGGGGGTTCTTATCAACAACAAGCTCAACTGGGTAAAGCACATACACGTGTCCAATAAATTAGAAAATAATAACATTGTGATTTTACGACGTGTAAGACATCTTGTCAAGAAAAAAACCTTGTATAGTTGTATTACACTATGAATGATCCTTTTATGTCTTACTAATATAGTATAAGCTTCCATGTATAAAACTAATCCCTATACCATTTTCTGTTGCCAGAAAAAATTGTTAGAATCTTCTCCTCCTCAACTGCACAGTCATACTGCTCAAATATTTCAAAGCCTGTGATTTTAAACACATTTGACATAGATACACTTCAGATCAGGGATGCACTGAAAATTCGGCCACCGAAAAACTTTTTCAATGAAACAACAAGGCCGAAACACGACGCTGTGATGACGCAAGCAAAACACGGCTGCGGTGTGTTTTCTCTGTTCTCTGATAAACAGTGATATTTATTGGAGTGGAAAATAAAATGGAGGGTTCTCCCTTTTCGTCCTTCACTCCATACGTAACGCGGCACTTTTACACACAGCCAGGAGGTCACTGCAGTTTTGTTTCACTGTTTCATTCACTGTGCCAGCCAAGTTTGTAAGAGGAGGGGTTGACTTTTCATTCATTCTATGTCAAATATGAGTAATAAAAGTATTCAGATAGGCACTTTCATTTTTCAGTTATTTTATGATTTACTTACTTCTATTTATGGTTTAAAAAGAGATCTTAAACAAGTGCTTTTAACTGCATTTAGCAATCTTTAAAATGCATTGTGCTACAGTAGAAAAAAGGAATTGTTTTCCTGCAAACTGTATTATCTTCCTACTTTTAGACTTTATGAAAATTTGCTTTGATTTGTGACAGGGCCACTTAAATGTTTTAACGTGTTAGGTGGAATCCTCTTAAAAGCCCTTAGAGGTTTCTTTTGTCCCACCTTGGCATTTCATATGTGCATGTATACCTTTGTCTTATATGAATCTTGTTTCTTTTGCATGAATAAAAGAACTAAAGAACTGATCCAGCTGATATATAGAAAAGAAGATTCTCATATAAATTTACGTGGATCTGATCAGCCTATGCTGGTGCTTCAGTTTGCCAATGACAGTGTCCCATTTTGGTTTAAGTCTAACGCTGGAAATTTTCTCCCACAGGACAATTTTACATCTATACTTGATCACAAATGCCAGAAAAACCTCTCACACTGTGGATAACTACTTCAGTTACAGTACATGAAATAAATAAATAAAATAATCATAATAATAATAATAAAATATGATTTTGCAACAATGCTACAGATTGACACATGATGTCACTCACTACTGTACTACTCTTCACTGGGGCATTTGTTGCAAGACTGTGAGATGCAGTTTATTGGCTAGGGAAGAAGTCTTATAAAAGAAGAAAATAGAACAAAAGAGACATAGTGTTGCATATATTTATACATACAGTTTTTAGATATATTGAATTATTTGTAGTGATTTTTTTTTGCTGTATATCAACTGTTGCAGAATCTCTGTTATGTAATATTGTTAATATAGGCTTCAAATTGCATATCATGTCTTATTGTGAGCTACCTTACGATTCCCAAACCTAATACACAGAGTGAATACACGTTGTCTTACAAGGTTTGAATATTTGAAAGAGATATGAACACACTTTTACCTATTATCATATCGTCACATACCGCCAACTTAAAATGAGTATTATTTTAAATTTAATCAAGTAAAACTATCTGTTTTCACTGCCATAAGTGTGCTTACTACAGACAGAAAATTATAAGACATTTTTAATCTAGCAGAGGTTACAAACCTAAACACATCTAGGAATCATTCACAAAAACACATCTTAATAACTCTAAATATATTAAATACAATCTGAGACTAGAGAAGCACTTGGAGAGCGCAGACCTCTGCCATTAGCCCTATCTTCCAATAGAGTAGAATCCTTTAAAATTTCCTGGATCCAGATGGTGATCCGGATCTCTCCTAAAATCTAATCAGTTCTTCCTTATGCCATTTCTGCCATTTCCTGAAAATTTCATCAAAATCTGTCCATAACTTTTTGAGTTATGTTGCTAACAGACAAACAAACTAACAGACAAACGCTCCTGATCACATAACCTCCTTGGTGGAGGTAACAATGCACAAGATATTTACAGGATCAATGACAAAAGAAAAGGGGAAGTAGCGGTCTTATGCACATTGTAGTTTTTGCTCATAGGGCACTTCTTGCTGTACAACACGCACACACCAAACTGAAATTGTGTGATCAAGACTGTGGAATTAGAAAGTATTGATTGTCTGATTGTCTGATAATGACTCATGGCTGTTAATTACTCAGAATATGTGTAATAACTTCTCAAAAGCATGTTAAATGCCACAGATGCTTTTTAAAACTTTGGAGCCAATTGAAAATTTGATCAAATTTAATTCTGTGGCATTAATTTTGTGTCCAGTAGTGCAGATCAAGGAGCTATGAAAAATTTGGTTAAAGATGCAATAAACAGTATAATCAATTGATATTAACACATTTTTTATTGTCAAGGATTTTAAAAACAGAAATCCAACCCCATAAAACAATTCAGTGGATATATTTAATATATGAACCTACATGTGTTGCATCATTACTGTATCTAATGGATAAAATGATTCACAAATAATTTTGTCCTTGTTTGCAGAGACCTCCAGTTGGAAGAGTATGTTGATCTATACTGGAGAGACTACCCTGCATTGATTAGTGGTTTCAATGAGAGCTGCCTCATCGACCAGGGTAAGACCCATTTCATTGTCTAATAACAGAATAAAGTCAGGAAACAGACAAGACACGAGGCCAAATAGAGAATAGACAGTGGTCTGCTGCTTATTATGATGGCCCTGTGGTCTTAAGGGTTACTTCGTATGTCTGGGGTTTAAATTGTGCATGTGTTCACAGGGTAACATCAGAATAACAGCATATTTTGTCAAGTTCCTTTAAGATTTTATTTGTGAAATTGCACTTGATTTTAAAATGTCAAGTTAATTCAACATATTTGATTATAGCCGAGCAATGTGTAGTAAGAAAGTTAAGTATTTTGTAGGGACAGTTACATTTTGGTACGATGTAAAAAATATTTTCCATGCATTAGCTCCCTCTTTTGTTCTCCTTCAAAATTAAAATTGTGTTTGATGTGTTTGAGCACTTTCTTGCCTCCATGTTTTCCTCAGGCCTGTTTGCTCAGATGCAGCATCCATCCTTCCTGAGGGCAGATCCTCCTTGTGTGCTCAGCTGGCTCAGTGGCTGTCTAAGAGGAGAGGAGGTTCCACCTTTCCCCTACCTGCCAGACATCTGTCAGAGGACCAGACTGCTTGTTCTGGTACTATCAAAGTTTGTTTTCTACATTGAAAAGTCAATGTAAAAATGGCATATGGGTTATGTGCAACATGATTTAAGCAAACCTATAGCATTTGATAATGTTGATGAATAATGATGGAAGTAAAATAACACTGTTTAATAGGGTTTTCTTCCTGTTGAATACAAGTGCATCAGTACAGTTAAAGGGTTTCAGTGATGTCTTACTGTTATTAGACTTTGACAGTGTTCTTTAATTCTTATTTTTTACTCCCACTCCTGTCAAGGTTGTATTAATTTGTGTGCCATAAAGAGACACAGGGAAGGTAAAGAGTTCAGCTCTGATAGAGACACTGTCAGATATTCTATTTGCAGAGCATATCTGTTATTCTTTTTGTGAACATGAAGAGCAATTAGGGCATGGCATGGCTTGGCATGTGTGTTGTGCGGAGTGATTCAGGCTTCAAATTTGAAAGAGGAAAGTTAGGTTTCCAGTCAGAATTACAGAGGATGGCAGCGGTGATGACTATGAGACAGAGAAGCACAATTAAAAAATGGACTTATAGATGGATTTATATAGGACTTATGTTTGAATAGACGCTACAGATCAGAATGTGAAAAGATCCTGATGATGTGAAGCCACTACAAGTTCTAAAGAACAGTAAAAGTTGAAGATCTGATCTCAAATACAATTTTTGAACAGTAAGTTTCTAAAAGGAATATCTGTTTACAAATGTAGACTTTAGTTCTTATTGGTCTGCAGTTGTTCTCTAACCCTAGTTAAATCAAAATCAACATACCAACACTAGTTGGTAATAACGTATGATTGTGATTTTACTGTACAGTACTGCAATTTGATATTGCGATAGCAATAAAATACATAGATTGTATCATAAGTCTACTTGCTTTATCATTGAGGAAAATGCAGAAAATAATGATAATTATGAAGTGTGTATTTCTAATCTGAAAACATACAAATAGAAAGTATTGTTAAAAAAAGTGTTATAGGTTCTTTAATGTATTTGCTCTGGTAACTGCTTATCTTTTACTGGTTATTGTTGTAGATAGCTAGTTAGTGAAGAAAGCAAGCTAGCTAGCGTATAGTGGTCATACTGGGCTTCTGCAGGTACTGAAAATCTGACCCCCTCTTTCTATCTCAACCGATTCCCTCAGATATCTTTGATATGTAATAATTTCAAACACACCAGCTATATATGGCCCTTTATTTCATCATTTGAACTGTTTTAAAAGTAACTTACGTGAGATTTGCTCGTGACCCTTTTTTCTCTCTTCTTTCCTTTTTGTAACAAAACTATAAGAAATCACGATGTGCAGTTTGTCCCATTAGCCTTTGTCTTGTCTGTTTGGTCCTGTCTTGTCTGTCCAGTCTGGTCCTGTTTGCCTCGTCTATCTTGTCTCACTCAGTTTGTCTCGTCCCCTCGATCCCGTCTTGTTGTGTTTGCCTTGTATGTCAAATGTCTTTAATCTCACATGGGCACATGGTAATAGGCATGTATTGTGTATTTACAGTGAAACTTCATGTAAATCTGTGGATACACACAAAAAAAGGAAAGCTTCAATTTTTGAGCAGAAATATTGAAAATATTTGGAAAGAAAAACAAGGATCTAAATCTTATTTGATTTGCCCTCTCTTCAATCTGTATTTTTTTAATTTCCTACTAAAAATTGAAACCATCAAGTGTTAGGTCTCACAGAGTTTTTCTCTGTTTGTGTACATTCAGATTTAGTAAATATGATGTATTTTAGCACAAATTTCAAAAGTGGTACTGCAAAAACGTTGTTTTTTTTATGGAGTTAAATTTTTCTGTTGCAAATATATATTTGACATCTAGTATTGATCTTTCTCTCCTCCTCCTTTCTGTCCTCAGAGTTATGCTCTCTATATCCTCAGAGATGAAAATGCAACTTCAACAGATGTATCAAAGTACCTGACCAAGCTGTCTGCAGGTATGTGTGTCTGTGTGTGCATGCATGTGAACATTTATTGACAACCAGCCCTTTACCTGCCAGTCCCATAGTTCCTTGCTCCAGGGTGCAGTAAAACAAAAAGACAAGAGGTTTGCAGTGACGCAGGTTTTGTTGTCACCTGATCTCTTGTTTGTTTTTCTGACAAAAGCCCAATACAGTGTTGAGGTGACAGCAGTCGCCACAGGTATTTGATCTGCCTTTTCTACTCACACAGAATTGGTCATTGACTTTGTGGGCGGTGTGAGAGAATCCAGCCAGACTCTTATTTTTTTTTCTGCTCCATGCTGGCCTTTTTTAATGACAAAACAAAACCAGACGACAGCAAATGTCTTCCCACATAAAAGCAGAAAGAACAAAGACTCACCTTCATTTAACCTGTTAGTTAAATGCCATTTTTTAGCAACACATTTTAAACAACCAAATCACTGCATGGTTAAAAATGCTTTTATACAGTCTAGAGTTGTATCTTCAGTTGTTAAAAAGTGATGCCCAGGAATTGATATCTCACAAATGAGAGAGCAAATGAGTCAACCCACTGACCTCTGTCTTTCGCTGTATTCCTCTCTTGAATTGTTTTCTCTTTCCCATCCTCCTTTCTTAGGTCAGAAGTCCTGCACCAGTGAACCACACTACAGAAGGTATTTGCAGCAGTGAGGGAAAAGAATTTGTGATTCTGTTTTTTTAGAGCTGCTACAGGACGTGTATTTATATTTGAAAATCAAACAGTGCTGATTTAACTCAGTGCAGCAGGTGTGTGCAGCAGAGGCTATAGTCTACTTTTGGCTAAGTGCCAATTTAACTACCAATCCCGACACTATTTGATGCATGTTGTCCTCAAATATTCCCAATCATCTTATATCTTTTCTGTCCAATCTGCCTAAAATGGCCAATAAATAATTCAAAAACATTTTAAAGTCCCTGTAAAGCAACATAAATGTGCATTTTATCAATCAGAAGACTGTCTCTAACTACAGGGACAAAATTAAGTGATGAAAAAATGACAGAAGTCTGCTTCTTCACTGCCCTTTATGGTGCATTATTGAGTTTGTTGGTGCATTACTGCCACCTGCAGATCAGTTTAGCAGTGAAGATTCAGTTTTGGCATAAATGTTTACTGTAAAGTAACAATCCTCTCATAACAGGTCTTTTATCCTCTAATTTTATGTGTTTCAAGAATAAATGTGGCATTGTTAAGTGTCCCACCTCATGTTTTTTAAGAGTTTCATCTTGGTATTTTGCCTGCTTTTGTTATCAGTTCTTTTCCAGAACTGTTATTTTTTAAAAGTCTTTCAGTATTTTCTATTTTGCCTTTGATTTTTGATACAGTAATTCATGCAGACTTTAATTTCATTTTTGCACATGTTGACCCTCACAAGAAAAGGTGCTGCTGTTGGTTTATTCAACAATCAATAAATAAATAAAAAATCAAAATGTCCTGAAATTCAAATACTCTCCTGTGACTTCTCCAGTGTAGATTAGAGAGAAAGTAGATGTTTTCTCATCATTTTTTCTTTAGCGGGCACAGCTAATTTTGATACAAAATACATTTTCCAATTCCAAATTCTTTTAGTCATTACCAGTAGCTGTCATTGAGTTTTATGTTTATTTTCCATTCAATTTAAATTTCATATGGAAACTTTAGCCTCCAAGCTGCAGTAGAAAGTTGACCTTTTATAAAGAAATAAATCTAGTTTTACATTGTCCTACAGGAAAAAAAACTCTGTTTAAGCGGTGTTTTTATCACTTATGGATTAAGGGGGGAATTTAGAGGCATGCTGCAGCTTTAGCTCTAATGCCTCACTCCTTACATAACAAACTTGTTGTCATGTAACCCATTTTTATGGTTTACTAGTTCTTAAAGTCCCTCAAGCTTGCACTGAACTTTGTAAAACTTCAAGGTTATGCATTTTCCTTGGAAGCTCTGGGCTCCTAAATGCCCTCCAGCAAACTCTTCAGAAATGATTCCCTCTTATTTAGGACTTTAAATCCAAGCCACTTTATGTGCAATTTTTGATTTGTTTAAAGTGTTCTGTGTTGTTGTTACTGTGTAATTACATGATTTTTCCCCTGTTGTTTCGATTGACTTGTAAACTTGGCAGCAGTGGAAATTGGGAAACCTGTGTCCTTTAGAGATTTAATACAGGTTTGATTTGAACTTAACTGAATGTTCTTTTTAGACAAAGCAGCGTAAAAGTGAAATTTTCCTGTGAGAGTCTCGCTGAGCAGCTAGTCGTTTGGCTCACCTCAGAAGGTAAGATAAACAGCTTTGTTCATGTGCACTGCAGTAGCCATATGCTGTTTATCACATGACTTATTTATAAATGTAAACCTTCACACCAGTAACGCCACTCTGTTTGACCTGACTTTGTAACAGTCATTTTTCATGTTTGGAATATTAATAATTGTTGTTTTTGTAAGATGTAGTTAGAAAATAATCATTAACCAAACCATATTTGAATTCAAGGTAGTATTTGGAATTGGATTGTCTTTCAAATCAGCAGACAAAAGATTGATTTTCTTTTTGTTTGACTTGTACAAATGCACTCTTTTTTTTTTCCCACTGATGCAGGTTTCACTCTTAAGGACCTGGAGTCTGTCCCCTTTGGTGTGGCTTTGCCCATCAGAGAGGCCATCTACCGCTGCAGGGAGCAGCCCTGCTCTGATTGGTCGGAGGAAGTCTGTCTGCTGATTGGACGACAGGATCTGACCAGACAAGCTCACAAGATGTCCCTAGCTAAGAGCAAATCTGTGAGTGTGAAATGATTTAAACCTGAGACCAAAGTACACAGTGCTCAAGCCTAAGTGTCTCTTAAACATTGAATCTGTCAAAACTGGATACACAAACTTTGACTTCACTTTTAATCACAATTTATTCAATAAGACCAACCCTTGCTATATTTGCTAAGACTTTAAGTCAGTCCAATTTTGCAGTTGTTTTAAAAATGCAAATTTTCCTGTATATTATTGTCATGTAAGCCCATACATATAATCTTTAAAGGTTGTCTCAATACTTATGTACTTAAGTCATTTACCAGCCTGAAGCACACAAACAATTCCTTGTTAAACAACAAAAAAGTCAGAGTGCTGATCATCTGTATTTAAAATAGTAACTTAAACAATAATTTGCATTCTTTCTGTTCATATTCTTTGCATTAGCGGACACTTTTTATTTTGAATTATATTAAAACCAGTGAGAAAGTTTGATACTGAGCATCATTCACTTAACAATGTCTACACTGCTGTTATACTTGCATGTGAATATAAGAGTGATTTGTGTGTTTGTGTGTTCAGTCTGTAGGTTCAGGTCTGTCTTTGGAGCCTCCTGCGACCACAGAAGCAGATGAGGAAGAGGATGGGATGTCGGATATAATTCAAGAGGTAACAGGCACATTCACATTATGTTTGATACTGAAAATACTGTGGTATAACCCTTTAGTAGATATGGATGGTGTGTTGGCTTCACGAATTCAGGAGTTTCTGAGTTAAGATGTGTTCCCCTCTCAAGGTCACAGGACTGATCTGGAGTCAGGATCTGAGAGTCCAGGAGGTCAGAAGACTGCTGCAGAGCTCCAGGCCAGTCCGGGTCAGCGTTGTCCAGTTACCAGAAGTTTCTGATCATGAGTACATTGAGGAGAAAGAAAACAAGTGAGTGTCATGTTTGTGCGAGTCTTGCATCAAGAATACTCAAAGAAACTGCATTTTAAAAGACTTAAATGGGATGAGTCTTAGTCTTGAGATGCCTTTTTTATCCTTCTCTGTCATTTTTTTTGCCACTTTTGTTTTGTATAGCTTGAGCTACCTCTGACTCATTTGTTTGAGATGTGCCTTTAGTTTCCTTTTCTGTCACTGTTTTTGAACTTACTGTACCTTTGTCTGATCCTTAGACTCCTGCAGTTGTGTCAGAGGACCATGGCTCTGCCTGTAGGCCGAGGACTCTTCACTCTTTTTTCCTATCAACCTGTACCAACTGAACCTTTACCTGTCCCAAAACTTAACCTCACAGGTGATGTGATGATGTCCTCAACTTGCCCATGCATCATACAATAATACATTGAAATATTGGATGTTAAAATGTCTTAGATGGATAAAAAAAAGGTGTTAATCTTTGGGGAAGCCTAAGATGAGCTCAGGGAATTGAATACTCCATAGTAGTATGAATTTATTTTGTGTGCTCTGTAACTGGTTTTACTATTTTTGTCATCAATTTCACTGATAACATAAAATTAACGATGAGTTTGATGAAAAAAAAACAATAATAGGGAAACTCTTTCTGTTGTTAACCATGCATTCTCTGTACAAATTATGTCCTCATGTTTGATTTCCGTTATTCTTTTTCTCTACTGAGTATCTCTGTGTTTTTTATTGAAGGCCGTGCACCACCAAGAAACACTATGGTAGATCTCAACAGCGGGAACATTGATGTTCCTCCCAACATGACCAGCTGGCCGAGCTTCCATAACGGAGTAGCAGCGGGACTCAAAATAGCTCCTGCTTCACAGGTCAGTTTAAAAGTAGACAGATTTGAGACATCTGTCTAATCAACACAATCATTAATTTCCTTAAAAACCTTTTGAATACAATCTGAGAAATAGTAAAAGTGTCCTCCGGTGGATTATTAATGGCTAGAAATGCCTAATGCATCAAATGTGACACAAAAAATATGTGAATTTTTAAAGCTTTTTTTTGTTCTTGTTCGCGATTTTTTTTTTCTTAAAAAGTCTTACATTTGAATTTTTAAAGTGTGTAGGAACCCTGCCAATTTAATCTTCTACACATGCTCAAATTCATCATGATAAACCCTCAGGTTTTAAAGACAAACTTAGATTCACATTCTTTATTGTCCCATGAAGGGAAATTAAGCAAGAGCCGTGCCATTTCTCAACTCTGCACTGTCAACAGTTTTGTCTTTTCTTACAAATAAACATGACTTTTGTCTTTGTTAAAGGTGGACTCAGCGTGGATAGCCTACAACAAGCCCAAGAACCCAGAGCTTGCTAATGAGTATGCAGGCTTCCTTATGGCTCTGGGCCTAAATGGACATCTCACCAAGCTGGCCACGCTCAACATACACGACTACCTCACTAAGGTACACATGCACAAAAAGACTTACATTTGCAGAAACTATACCGTATTTGATTCCCAGCACAAATACAGCAAACATATATCAATTAGAAATGCTACTGAGTGCAAAGGCAGACATATTTAATCTATAATCAGTAGTTCCTTCACAACTAATCATAAAGTTCTCCAAATTGCTGTTTTTTACTGTGGTACAGATACACAAAAGTGTAAACCCCACCTCAGGAACAATTGTGTGAAAGGAAAACAAATATGAGCTAAATTACAGTTTATACAAAAATACATCTACAGTCATTACCTTGTGCATACACACACCTACACACACTTTGTTCTCAAATGACTGTACATGAGAGACCTAAAGTCACTTCAGAGCCATGCAGGCAGTCAGACTGAAACTCCTACCTTGAGAGCTTTGAAATGAGACTTGTCCTTCCCACTTTCAGTTGAGAAAAACAACAGGATGCTGAAAGCCAGACGTGCTTTTTTCTATCAGCAGACAGCGAAGTGAAAAAAGTTAGGTGTTCACATATGGTTTGAAATTTATTCATCTTCATTTTTACCTTTGATAACAGTTAATAGAGATAAAAAAGCTGTACTTGTCAGTTTTCAAAAAGTTTTTGGATTAAAATTGGATTAAAGTTCACTCCCTGAAAGTGAATGATTTTTTTTAGTTATCTGGCTCAGATCTTAGCTGAACTGTCACTGATAATATTTCTTATTGATTGACATACCAGTAAGGTTTTTGTGCTGTTGTTCTACCTAAAATCTAAACAAAAAACATAATTTATGTCCTAAGTAGATGTCATGAAAGTCAAGCAATCAGCAAATTAGGAAAGGAAGCTGAAACCAGCAGATGTTTGATATCTCTGCATAAATAATAGATATGTAATCCACTTATCCACTATGATGAACTGTTGTATCCCCAGCAGAACTTAAGCTCACCTTAGATACAGTTGATCAGGGTTAACAGGAAGAGACCCGTGTGTGTTAGACAATGTTGATTTAATTCTGCTCAATGCAAAAGTAGGAAAATTTCTCTAACATCAAAAATGGCACTGCTAAGTATTTTGAATTAGAGTAATAAACACTTAAAATATGTGTCGACAAAAATGCGGCAGGAGCCACTCCAGAGCTGCTCAATAGTGATAAACTTGTCTTTACAGCCCTAGTCCAGACTGTAAACTGTGAATGCGGTTGACAATGAAGCGTGTTGTAGCTGGTGGTTTTCTTTAAGTTTCTATACTCGCTGTAGAAGCGAAATTACATCAGCGTGCTGTGGATCAGTTCATCAGAATTGTGAATGTTTGTGGTTTTAAGGAGAATGTGTAGAGTAGATGTTTGTGTCAGTCTCTCTTTATCTAAGCTTCCCAATGTGCTCAGTAGCTCTCTGCAAAATGCTAATAAGAAAAAACTGAGCAAGTCATTTTTCTTTAATTCTAGATGATTGTAGCACTTGTTAAAATGATCTGAGTGTTCATTTATGTATAGCAACCTAACTAAAAATATGATTTCAATTTCAAAGAACGCTTTTCTTTCTGATTTAAATACCTGATACTTCTCTGCTGTATCTCAACTTAAACTGATGTGAAAGTGTTAGCAAATGTAGATTGTATTTATTCCAATGATTCAGAAAATCTAAATTTTGCATGTTCTTTGGTATTTTGACACTCTATGTTCATGCTTTGCTTTCAATACTGATAACAAAATCTTTAATAACAACCGATTATGCAGCTTACATTAAATATGCTTTTATTTATAAGTAAACCTTTGCATTTGTTGTTCTTTCACAAGATAAAAAGTTTTCCTGCAATGAAAGCCAAAGATTTGCTTGGCAGCAATTTTTAAATGTCCGCCTGTTAGACTTCACTGCCACACCCTGACACAAACTGCTAAAGCAGTTTTAAAATAACACAGTTGCTGCTTCCATGAATCAAATCACAAAGAAAACAAGCCAATGTTCAGGTTAATTTTATTTAACTGACTTAATGTTTAGATTTCATTATTTACAAGAAAGTCACAATTTACTTCAGATTTTAATTTGTAGACAACCTGCTTCAGATTGCTGGAGTTATGTAGGTCAGCCATGTAAATGTCTTTGTGGTTATTTAATACACACACAGTGGTGATCCACAGGGGTCTAATAGAAACTGTCAGTCAGCTGGTCTGAAAGCTGCATGGACATTTGTGATGTCACGGTTAGAGTTGATTACATTTGAGGTTGTTGCTTTGCTGCAGCAGGTAATCAGTTTGCATTGTCCCTAATTACACTGCAAGAAGAACATTTATTTATGTATAAAAGCAGATTTTCCAACTCTCAGATTTTGAGATATTCATATTGTTAAAAAAATATTTCACCATTCTCTTTGTGATCCACTAACGTCAACCTTTTCTGTTTTATAATTTACCATCTTTATGTCCGTGTGTTGCTGCTGCCTAGGGCCATGAGATGACGAGCATCGGGCTCCTTCTGGGTGTGTCTTCAGCTAAACTGGGCACCATGGACATGTCTATTACCCGCCTGCTGAGTATTCACATCCCTGCCCTCCTGCCACCCACCTCCACAGAGCTGGACGTACCACACAATGTTCAGGTGAGTGACTGTGTGCAAAAGAAATGCCTACATCAGAATTAATGATCTTATCAGTAAAATGAGGTTATATATTCATCATAGACTGTGAAATTACAACATTGTAAGTCATTATACATGAGTACAAGTGCTATTACATGGCTATTTGTGGGTTTGTGGGTTTTTTTTCTTCATTTTCTTTTTTCTTTTTTCTTTTTTTTTTAATAAATGTCACCCTTCATATATGTAGAATACAGAACAATAAGTCACTCAAGGAAGAATTAATCCTGTTGTCTCCATGTTTGATCTACAGGTTGCTGCTGTGATTGGCATCGGGCTGGTGTACCAGGGAACAGGACACAGACACAATGCTGAAGTCTTGCTGTCTGAGATAGGTAGAAAACACAAAAAGTTTAACCCTAACAACTTTTAAGCAAGACCTGAGGGTGTTCAGGTTTTGGCCTCTAGGTATAACAAACTAGACATTTGATCAGGATACATATTATTGGTAAAGCAAGCATTTTCCCTTTTTTTTAACAAGTAGTTGACTTGATTTTTTTAAATAATTAATTGTCCATCATACAACAAAAAATATCAACATAAAGCATGTCTTAACTGTATGTTGTGCTCCAGCACTTTCTGATGTTTAGTCAGTGGACACAGAAAATACATCTTTTTTTACTTACAAAGGACAGTTAGACCTGTTTTCCAGACCTGGGCTTCCTAGTTTACCAGTGCTTGACCCAGTGAGTGAGCCATGGTGCTCTACTTTAGACCATTTGATCTTGTGTATGTCTTATTTTAGATATTTTTTTCATTAAGATTGATTAAAAAAAATCCATGACTGAGATGAGAGGAAGACATAGGAGACACAAAGCCTATGCTGAGCTGTTTGCTTAGTCTCGACCAAGGAGAAACAGTGACAGCAACACATTGTGAGGTTGAAGCCAGATTTCTAATGAAGCCCAAAGTAGTTCACCTCTTATGCCTTTAGGGTAACCTTAACCTTGATTATAACTCAATGTGATTATACAGATTCCACTGAAGGATGTCAAATGTTAAGGTGTTCTGGAGCCCGACTGTCTCTGTCTAAGCTTCACAGACACACAAGCTGCGGGTTTATGAACAAACAACACTGACTGTAGGCACAAACAGCATCTTATCTAATTCAAGCATGTGAGTTTAGACCATCAGCCCAGGAGGAGATGAGAAACTCCTAGAGTCCCCACTCCTGACCATACAGCTTGACCTGTGGCCTTGAAGTAACTTAACCATCCTTTAGAATATCTGTGGAGAACGAAATATTATAATTATCAGGAATATTGGAAATTTCAATAGCAAAGATAGTTAAATCTTGCTTTTTGTCTTCTCTGTTTGTCTCATCAGGCCGACCACCAGGTCCAGAGATGGAGTACTGCACAGACCGAGAGTCCTACTCATTAGCTGCTGGACTTGCCTTGGGCATGGTCTGTCTGGGGGTGAGTCACACCCTCAGAAACACTTGACTCATTGAATAAACATTTACAGGAATATTTTTTTTGTTTTGTTGTTGTATTGTTTCTTTGTTTCTCTCTTCTTCCAGTGATGTTGTGGAATTCTCTAAATTACCCTAAGTCTGGAATAGATAAAGTTTATCTTATCCCTGACATTACCCTGATCATCTCCCACAGTTCTCTCTGCATCTTCTGTCCTATGTCCCCAACTCATCTGATTTTTAAACATGCACACTTTTATTCTTTCCTTTTTATTTTACATACCACCTTTCTGTTATTTTTTCACCTTATTGTTTAATTTTGTCTTGTTTGTCTATTTTATTTTTTCCTTAGTCTTCTGCTGTTTTCTCTTTTTTAACATCCACTCCTCTCCACTTTCTGCTCCTCCCTTCTGTCTCATTACAGCATGGCAGTAACCTGATTGGGATGACAGACTTGAATGTGCCTGAGCAGCTGTATCAGTATATGGTGGGGGGCCACCGCAGAGCTCAGGCTGGGGCCAACAGAGAGCGACACAAGTCCCCCAGCTACCAAATCAAGGTAGATGGACAAACCTGCTGTCATCTTTAAAATGCAATGACACAATTATTTCAGATACAATAAAAATGTATTTTCACGTTTTTTTTGCTGTATTACATAACACTGTACTCATATTTGTTTAATAATCTTGTCAGTCTATAATACAGTTAGGACCATGATTTTTAAGTGGTGTACACAGCCTTTCAAATAAAACTCATTTTGATTTGTTATTGTGCAAAACAACCAAGCAAACTAAGATAAAACAATGTCAGAAGTTGAGGCTTTATAAAGCAACATGTATCAGAAGGAATAAAACAGGTAAAATGAACTTTTAGAAAAAGAGACTTGTATAGTTAGCTAACTACTTTTGTTAAGTTACTTATCAAGTATTAAATTATAACAACCGGTGATTTCAGGAAGGTGACACCATAAATGTAGATGTGACATGTCCAGGGGCGACGCTGGCCCTCGCTATGATCTACCTCAAGACCAACAACAGGTGAGAAAATGTCAGGCGATAGATTTACTCACTTTTTTATCAAGAAGTCTCGAAAATCTAGTGGTTGTACCTCCAATTTGTGCAGCAATACGTTTTCAAGAATTAGTTACCAAAGCTGCATTAACGAAACAAAAAATCATCTGTTTAATGTTCAGTAATGATCTGCCTAAGTATTTTTACTGTACTGATTCATGTTTACTACCTAGTATTTCAAATGTATATGAAAATGGATATTTATGTTTTTTGTGCTTTAATACAAACAGTAATAGATATTCTATTCACAAACTTTCCAAATTAAACTATGACAAAACTATAATAAATTAATTGATTGAAATACCATGTTTTACCTCGGAGCCAGTTTTGCACATCTATGTAGAGTGCAAAGCAAACCCAATTACAGTGTCCATGTGAATGTTAAACAGAGCATCCTAACCTTCCCGGAGAAACATCTCAACTCTCAGTGAGTCGAGTTTCACTTTACCTTCCTGCAGAACAAGACTCTTCCATCTTTCCTCTGCTATTGGTCAAGAGGTTCTTTTCTCTCTGCGGCTTGTCTGATGCTGTCCGTCTATTGGTTGAGTGGGTGCTGAAGGAGGGTATTAACACCCTCTTTTCTCTTCCTGGTTATGTCCACCAGGTCAATTGCTGATTGGCTGAAACCTCCCGATACTTGGTTCCTCTTGGATTTCATCAAGCCCGAGTTTTTGCTGCTGAGGGTCAGTGTGGTGCTAGCTGTGTGTCTTTGTGTGTGAATCATTGTTACCACCTCTCCTTAATTATGTGTTTCGATCTTTCTGCCTCCTCTGTCTTCCCTACTCTACCTGCCCTATTAGACTCTTGCAAGGTGCATCATTATGTGGGATGAAATCCTTCCAAATACTGAGTGGGTCAAGAGCAACATACCCCAGGTAAGAAATCCAGACATCAGTATTTAAGCACACATATGGCAATGGTAGCTTATATATTTGGTTATTTGATGCTGATAAAACCCCCCACTATGACTTGTGAAAAATTTAGGGAGGTTATGAAGTGCTGTCATTTATATGAAAGCATCTAGTTTTCTGGTTGGTCCTTGCATCAAACTGTGCCTTAAAGTGGCTGGCTTTTGTCACCGCCATTGTTGTTGCAAAAATTTCTTAAGTTCTAGACTCTAAACAATCAAAACCTAATCATGTTTTCATCATCAGCTGTCTGGTAGGTCTTTCATGTGAGAATGAAAGCATCATTTATGATTGTCATGACCACAAAGCCTGTTTTTTAAAACTTCTTTAATACTTGTTTTAATTTTAGAAAATTCCCAAAAACCCACTAGCAAACTGTTTTGGTCTTTTCAGTACAAAGTACATGATACCAGCTATGGTTTTAATAGAAATTTGTCTATTTAATGAATTTAAAATTGTTCTGATTAGAAATAATATAAAAGCATTTTTGTATTCAGATCATGAGGGCGTCCTTTGATCCATCAGAGGACTTCAATATGGAGACAATGTCGTAAGTATTTGAGCTCAAACGTGCCATTTCATTTTTTGTCATTAAAAATCTGTTGATTCTTGAATGCTGTTCCATTCAGCTTAATTTATGATCAGCGATGACTGTTAAAATAGTTTTGAAAGGGATTTTCTCAACAGTGCCCCTCCATCATAATCCTCTATTTTTTTAAATTAGCCAAGCCCAGGACTACATAACTGCGGGGGCCTGTATGGCTTTGGGCCTACGCTTTGCTGGCTCTGCCAACTCTGACGCTTTTGACTGTCTCTACGAGTTTGCCAGGACCTTTATGCAGATTCTTTCCTTCAGTGGTACAGCTGCTGTTGTAAGTGTATTTATCTGGTCTTGTGTTTGTTTAAATTGGTAATCTGATCTGCTATTAAAACTGCCTTACACTATTGTGAAATATATCTATTGTCTCACTTATACTTCAGATTATGTTTCCTAACTTGTGTGCTTCTTCCTGCAGCAGACGGGTTATTACAACCTGCAGACCGGTCTGTCGATGATCCTGCTTGCCATGTCCATGGTTATGTCTGGCACTGGAAACCTAAAAGTGCTGCAGCTTTGTCGATTCTTCCACAAACGGACGGGTGGAGAGATGAACTACGGTTTCCACATGGCTCATCACATGGCGCTGGGCCTCCTCTTTCTTGGAGGGGGCAGGTAAGATGAAGAAATACTACTCTGTCTCTTTTTCTCAGCATTCAGTTATATTCTATGTAAGGCTTCCAAAGCATTTGAGTGGTGCTGATAATTTTTACTAATTAATCAAAGATGTATTTACATTTATAAAGAAAAAAATTATTAACCTGGCCAAATAACAGTGGGTCTTTCAAAGGAATTAGATTAAAAACGTCTGTCTACACAATTACAAAGGATGAACATCAACCTATGTTGGCCCTTTTGACAAACATTGGCCTCAAATTGTGTGGACATAAACAGATATCAGTAAATGATATTTATCAGTTGGTTTGTTTAAATCTAATGCTGGCATTTAGCTCACTTAGTGGCTGATTCAGAGAGGAAATTTATTAGTATTGGTCTGGGTTCCTATGTGAGTCATAGATGCACTCTTGGAGTACTTTTGGTTGGCCAGCCACTCCTGGGAAAGTTCGTCACTGTTCCAAGTTTTCTCCATTTGTGGATAATGACTCTCACCCTAATTTGCTGGAGTCTCAAAGGCTTAGAGAGGCTTTGTAACCCTTCCCAGACTGATAGATGCCATGGACTTTGTTTCTTATCTGTTTCTGAATTTCTTCAGATCACTGCATGATGTGTTCCCTTTTGAGATCTTTTAGCCTATTTCAATTTGTAAGACAGGTGCTGTTTAAGGTATTTCTTGATTTATCAGGTCTGCCAGTAATCAGGTCTGGGCATGGCTAGTGTAATTGAACTCATATTTCCACATAATGTGGTTAATTGCAGTCAATTCATGATTTAACAAGGAGGGCTGCTTATTTTTCACCTTATTATTTAAAATCTCTATTTTGTATGTACTTGGGTTATCTTTGTCTAATAATAAAATTTGTTTGATGATCTGAAACATTGATCTAAAAACACTGTGCCAAAATGCAGAAAAAATAAGAAATCAGAATAGGGCAAATACTTTTCACAGCATTGTTCACAGTATATGTTTGTAAGCCACAAATACAAAGTTTTTATGCTGTCTTTTTTGCGTAATGGATAACATTTTTACAAAGTCAAACCAGATTCCTTCCTCCAGTCACTGACCTCAGACTGTGTGTTCCATAGAGAAACTGTTCCCACTCTCTCATTATATGTTGCAAATGTTTCTCCACCTACAACTGTAATCAGATGAAGCTTTTTGTTTTACTCGGGTCATATTTTATTTTGGGTGTCCCAGCTGAAAGCCCACACAGCTGCAGGGAGTTGGTTTGAAGCTTGTGTGCTAGAGGAGCGTGTTATCAGGGGTGATTTACAGCTGGTCTGTTGAGGCGGAATTTGCGTTTAGTCAATTTTGATTTCCTTTACTCTCTCCCACTGCTAATGTGTCATTCAGTCTCTCTCCTCAGATGAAAAGTCTCATTCATATTTGTTTACCACACATCATTGTTGTCACTACACACTATAGTTTTCCGTTTTCTCACCTCAGTTTTGTCTCATTACTGCTGAGTTATTTTTTTTAACCATTTCCCCACCCCCTCCTTCTATCTTTTTGTCTGCTTGGTTAGTTTCTCTTCCCATTTATTCATTTTTTTAGCAGGAAACTGAAGTGAAAGTTATGATTTTTCACCCAAAGTCACATCTCTTCCAAAGTACTGATAGTTGCGGCACAATCTAGATCTACAAAGCCAATAGCTGTTAGGGGCGTTGCATGTTATTCATGATTTTGTAAGAGTTTTCTTTGACTGCTTTGGGTTCCTCAAAACCAAAGGCAAACATGTGAGATGTTATGATTGCCCCTACAGTTGCCCTTTACTCAAACCCTGGCATGAGAACTGTCCATTCATGATGCCTACTGCATTTTAAAATGTTTTTACAATGCAGAGTCTCCACATCAGCTAATAAATGTCAGCTTTCTACATATTACTGGCTGTGTTAAACTGTTCTGTTACTGTTTCTCCCACTCATTCTGGCAGGTCATACAGCAGAAGTTTATAAGTTCCCCCCCGTACAGAGTGAAATGCCTTAGAAAAACTGATGTTTGCAGCAGTCCTCCCTCTTGAGGCTCAGTGGTCCTGTGACTGTAGCGCAGGTCAACCCAACCTTCATAGCAGGAAGTCACTCTGCCATGTGTTGCAGATTTTAGTTAATGATCAGAGGAAATCTGGGATTTTGTTGGTAGAAAAGGTCACCATTTGACCAACTGCAGTTTAACCCATTTCAGTGGCATTAAAAACTTTACAGAAATTAAAACCAAGGGGTCTAGAATTAATAGGCAATTAATCATCTAAAGGAGATCAATTTAGGACTAATTTAACAAAACGTAATGAATAAAAGAATCCATGTTGAAAGGCAAAGTTCAGCAGTATGTCTCTTACTGTGCATTAAGCAATCAGTTCCTTTGCATGGGCAGAGCTGGAGAGACACAGGAGGGGAGAAGGGACTCAAAGAACATGGAACATGCCTCACAGTTTGACCAAGGTGTTTAATTAAAGCAGGAAAAATAAGTGAGCAATATAGGGTGAAGAGAGCAATGTTTGCTTGGCTTAAAACAATTTAGAACATACTTTCAACTTCTTATCATATGGTGACTGCTGAGCAGTTTGACCTTATGTCAGTTTGCCTTTTCAGGTCATTTCAGTTCAACAAAGAAAACTCCTTCACACTGTGACTTGAAGGAAAAGTTATTTATTTGAAACATTTTGGTACTAGACCTTCATCAGGCAGGACATCTTAAATAGAAAGTGGCCACGATGCTTTGTTAATTTGCCGATTGAGATCTTTCATCATAATGAGAGGTTGGTTACAGGTGTGTGGCCATCTCCTGTTTAAGATGCCTTTGTCGTTTTTAGCAAACTTTTTACCAAACATTTTACCCAATGAAGATCTTGGAAGGTTTCTGATGAAGTTAGCATGCAATGAATCAATACTGTGACAGCACTCTTATCTAATCCCAAATGTGTGAAAATATTTACAGCATATTACAGAAACATCTTTTTATATGTTACTATATGTGTTACTGTTTTTAAAGATTTTGGATGGGCTTTTGCCTTTATTTTGACAGGAAAGCTATAGAGAGACAGGAAACATGGGAGGAGAGTTTTAGAGAAGATGAGCCTGGTAGTTGATCCTGCTACCAGTGCATAGAGGACTACAGCCTTTGAATATGGGTGCCTGCTCTATTCACGGAGCTAAACTGGCAATCTACTGGTAATTTTTTGAGTGCATCAACCTCCACCTGTGGAAGGGCTGAAGCACAAGAGGCTCCTGCTTCACAATATCCAGTATCTCAGAAGAAAAACAACAAAAAAAGGGAAAAGTAGGAAACAGAAGTAGATTCAGCTTTGTTTTCTTTATGGATCAAATGCATGGCAGCATCTTAAACTCTTTTTTTTTTTTTTTTTTTTACCAATCTTCCAATAATTTCTTTGAGTTTAAGTTTTTAGAAGATTTTAAAAATCTGAATGGCTGATTCAGTACTGCTGGATAAAACTTTCTAATGACAACTTTAATGCCAATCTGCCAATCTTTCTTTCTTTGAGAAACCGATATCTGATATCATCAAATATATATCTTGTACATTCCCCAATTGCTGGTAAATTTGTACCATGTTTTCAAGTTCTTTTCATGTAACATCCTTAGTTTCTTTTGTTGTCTGTTTTGAATTGTCAGCTTGAGGGCAAAGGTGTAACGTTAAATGTAGCTGAAGCTCTTAAAAAAGGCCTACCATGCCCAAAGCAGCCATTTTATTAACATAATTTACGTCAGCTGACTGTGAGTGCTCTTAACCTTTCAAGTACAAGCAGCCTTTATTGTCTGACCTAGCTTTATTATAATCACACCATTAGCCAAGCATTCAAGTATGTACTTACTTGCCAACTATTATGTTTAAAAGGCTCTGCTGTGGCCTGAGATGCCGTAAAACTACTACAAAACACACCTGCTTTCACTGAACAAGGATTTATTTTATATACTCAATTTAGAACACAATAACACAATACAAATGTCATAAAAACTGTTTTTTGAACATGAACGCTGTTTTTAGATCCTTTTTCCTTCACTGCATGTATGTGTGAACACTGCTTGCCATCTTTTTACAGCTCTTAGTTCAAGTGGGCAATCTTGCACACTTTTCTGTAGTTCATGGTAAATGGATGCTCAAAAAAAAGTTGTCTCTTTTTCTACACGGATGTCCAGTCAGTGTTGACGAATAGATTCAAATGAAGAAAAGGAAAAAAAAACTTCAGTGCCTGCTGTTTCTACTGAGAGAATTGTGCTCTTCTGATAACTCCTGTTTTTTTTATCTGTTGGCTTTTTTGTATCATGTGTTGCACATCCTCACTCTGATACATTTCCTGAATTATAATAATGGCCAAAAGACATATTCCTGGTGAATGTAAATAATCTGGCAAGCCAAAATACTATAAAGTGTTTCCTTTTTATTATCAGCCTCTATGCTCTTTGTTTTGACATTTGTCCAGAGAGCAGTTTGTAGCTGGTTTTGATACCATTCTAAGTAAATGCAAAAACTTTAAGTAAAGATGTAGTTCTTCAGGGTTACCAAAAGCCTTTTTTGCTGTCATTGTTTTTACTTGGTGTAAAACTTTTATTTAAAAAAATGAGGTTCAAATGTGATGACACTTTACTCTTGTGTCTTTTAGTGAGAGTGGAATATATTGCCATTGTTCTGTTTTTCTTGTTTTATTGTAGGTATACACTAAGCACTTCCAATTCAGCCATCGCTGCCCTGCTGTGTGCCCTGTACCCCCACTTCCCTGCTCATAGTACTGACAACCGGTAAGAGTGACATAAAAATGCATAGGAGCTGATGATAATAACTTTTTTAAACCATTGATACTTGAACAGTTTATTTACTTGTATTTTAAAAATCAAGTTAACATTAACAATAAGGGATTTGACTTGTACAATTAAATTTAATACATGTGGATTTGATAAGATTTTATTGAAACCCCAGCCCTATAAACAGCACAATTCCAATTTGGTAAGCACAAAACCTTTCAATCATATGTGTAATGTTGTATCATGATTCCACAAGAACATTTTCAAATAACAACAACACTATTTTAATTTCATATCAGAGCAAGTGATCTGCATTCGTAGCCTTGATGTATTTTCTTTATGATCAAAAGCTATGTGCTGATGTCAGTCTCGTTGCTGCAGCTATCACCTACAGGCTCTGCGGCACCTGGCTGTGCTGGCTGCAGAACCACGCCTGCTGGTCCCTGTGGATGTGGACTCCCTGAAACCCTGCTATGCTCTCTTGGAGGTCACCTACAAGGTCAGTTCATCAAGTTGTTCAGCTTGCACAGGTGAAATAATGAAGAAGCTGCCACTTTACAGTTGGTGTCTGGTTGTGTGGAGTAACAACGATCTGACTCAACCAGAAATGTAGTTAAGAATTTATAAGTGGTCTTTTTTTTTAACCTCTGTGCATGCACTTCCTGCTTCTCTCTCTAGTTCTAGTTCCCTTTCACATGTTCTTGTAAAGCTGCACTTCCTCTTGAATACCAGGTTTACATGCAAACGCACATATGCTTACACAAACTGTTGTGTATGTTTGCAGTTTTCTGTTCATTGTGAACCACAAAAACATGCCTGTCCATCCTCTTAGAAGCCTTGCTATCTGCAGCATTACTGCTGTTAGCTGGGTGTCTTTCTTCTTCTCAGTCAAACACTAAGTTTAACATGTAAAATCTACTTGGAGCATTTAGTCAAGGCCAGCCCTTAAATTCAGCCTTTATCGGTAAAAAAATAGAACTTTTAAGGTGTAAAGTACTTGTACAATTTCCAACCCCCACATCAGTGACCCTTAAATCATATTTATGACGCTTATGATAGCCATATTTTAGATAAAGATGTTTTTAACCAGCATATATTTTTGTCACTTTTTTTCTACCCCCCCACCCCAAACAGTATGCTGCTGGAGATTCAAATGTATGCTAACCCTAAGACCTTGAACAAAAATGTAACGATCTAGACAAGAAAACATTAAAACATCATTGATTGAATGGCATTGATTTTATGAATAAATTATAGTCAATGAATTATGACTTTTCTGACAAAAAAAACTCTTTAATGTCAAGTGACAACAGAAGTTATGTCAATTAAAATACAAATATGTAAGGTGAAAGAAGTTACTGCTTAAATATTCTTTCCCTTCAAGTCAGTATTTAGTAGATGCACCTTTGGCTAAAATCACAGCACTGAGTCTGTGTGAATAGGTCTCAGTCAGGCTTGCACATCTGGACACTGCAATTTTACGCCATTCTTCTTTGCAAGTTTCAAGCTCTGTCAGGTTGCACAGGAATCAGGCATGAACACCCTCATATTCTCTATTGGCTTCAGGTCTGGGCTTTGACTCAGCCTCTCCAGATCATTCACCTTGTTGTCTTTAAACCATTTCTGTGTAGCTTTTGCTGTATGTTTTGGGTCATTGTCTTACTGGAAAATAAATCTTCTCCAAAGTGGTAGTTCTCTCGTAGACTGAATAAGATTGTCTTCCAGGATTTTCCAATATTTTGCTGCATTCATTTTATCCTCTACCTTTACAAGCCTTCCAAGGCTAGCAGCTGAGAAGCATCCCCACAGCATGATGCTGCGTCCACCGTGTTTCACAGTGGGGATGGTGTGTTTGTGGTGATGTGCAGTGTTTGGTGTCCGCTGAACATAGCGTCTTGTCCAAGCGGCAACCTTCAGACCTGAAAAATGAAGCCAATGCAGAAGTGCAACAAATTGCTATACTGCGAGTGTCCACTTGAGGCTGGCTGCAGGAACACCGGAAGTCCCGTCTGCACACGTTAAACAGCCGGTTTTGACACACGAAATAAACTGGTTTACAGCCTGGTTCAAAACACCCAACGTGTCTCATTAGCTAGTGTGTTATTGTGCTCCCACTGTACGGGGGGTGAATTTTTTTGTACCATGATCGTTTGGATTATATTTAGGATGAAAGCTGATTGGTGCATCTCATTTGATTGACAGATAGCTCGGCAGGCAGAGGCTCTGTTTCTGTCAACCGGAATGCTAGCTAGCCGGCTGACAGGAAGTCACGCTTAGTGGGCGGGCATTAAGTTTGGCTGAGACCGCGATTTCAATATGGAAGCCTCCACGGATTGGCTTCAAAAGCTGTTTGAGTCCGCCTATTGCAAGCAGACGACTGCATCACACAGGGTTGGTCTAATTCTTTCTACGGTCTGTGGTCTTGTCTGATGACTAAAAAGCACTATTTTGGTCTCATCAGACCAAATCACTTTCTCCCACTTGATCATGGAGTCTCCCAGATGCTTGTTGGCAAACTCTTGTTGCGATTTAATCTGAGTTGTACAGTGGCTTTCTCTTTGCCACTCTCCCATAAAACTTTGACTGGTGAAGAACCTGGGCAACGGTTGTTGTATGCAGAATCCCCCCATCCCAGCTTCTGAATCTTTAACTCCTTTAGAGTCGTCATAGGTGTCTTGGTGGTCTAGCTGACTAGTCTCCTTTTGCAGAGCCGTTCAGTTTGAGGAGTGGCAGGATGTTCAGTGCCTTGGAAATATTTTGGTATCCATCTCCTGACTTTTACAGTACTTTTCAATAACTTTGTCGCTGACTTGCTTGGAGTATTCTTTTGTCTTTATGGTGCAATGGTAGACAGGAATACTGATTAACCAGTGACTGGACCGTCCAGACACAGGTGTCTTTATAATATAATCACTTGATACAAATTCACTGCACTCAGGTGAGACTACTAGCACCAATTGGCAGGACCTCCGTTGAACCAGGTCAGTCACTTTAAAGGGGTTGAATATTTATGTCATTGGTTATTTTACCTCACATAATTTTATTAAATTGACATAACTTTGTAGAAATCCATTTTTTTACTTTGACATTAAAGAGTTTTTTCTGGGAATTTTTTGGTTAACCCCCCCCCCCCCACACACACACACACACACACACACACACACACACACCATTTTGTGTTGACCATAATTGATTGATAAAAGAAGTACAAGGACATCCAAGCATCCAAGGGGGTGAATAACATTTTTTGTAGGCACTGTAAGTTTTCTTGTTCTTTTGGTGCAGGCCACAGTGGCTCAGATGTTTGTACTTGAGCAACATTACACAAGACCACAGCGTGTCCATTCATTGTAAACCATGGTTAAATCATTTGGATCATGTGCTTTCATGTGAAACAGCAGACATATCCTGGCGACTGGTCCTCACACCCAATTTCCTTTAAATAGACTTAACTATTAGAAAAACAGCCAGTATTATGTTGTGCCAGGCACCTAGATGCTTAGATTAGATTAACTGTAGACATTTTCTTCTCTTTTTCTCTGCCATTATTTACTTCTCGTCTATCTTTGGTGCCCCAGCTTTGTTTCAGACATGTGCATTCAGCCGCCATTGTTGCAATAGTTATGTCTTCACAGGTGCTGTAAATAGACTCTGAATTACAGGAACGGCAATTTCTAAATCCTCCTCTGTGGTCTTTGGTTGCTGCTTTGTATAGATGTGGCAAGTTTAGAGGTCTTGCTTTGTTTCTCAGAATTTCTCCTGCATTGTGAGGCCCAGTTTCGTCTGGTGCAGCATTATTTGAAGTCATTGTTCAAAAATCAAAAGAGGAATGATGTGTTTCTGAATCCTCCTTTTAAATCCTCCTTTAAAGCTTTATTTTCCTTTTGTATTAGAAGGGGAAATATAACATGTGCCACATACACAATTGAAGAATAGGGTATAGACTTTAATAGAAGCAGCTTGCTACAACACCTCAAAACAACTGAAATTCATTGTTAAAGCCAGAAAATACTGTAGAAAAAAACAATGAGCCAGTCCTGCTTAAATTATGGCACTAAAACGAAAGTTACAAATGTAACTACGGTTCTTTGAATCCCGAATGACCGCCAGAGGCGGTACTTAAAGCACTGAATATTCCCTTCGCGCATGTGCAGTTCGAGGATGTATGCCAGCAACGTCACTTGTGACCCCCGGATGGCCCGAGAGAGGTTATATCTTCCGGTGTCATCCGGGGTTCTGTTCCTACAGAATCTTCTCGCCGGATTACGAGGATTCTGAATGACTGAGTGCTCTGGCGGTCATTCAGATTCATAGAACCGTAGTTACATTCGTAAGTTTCGTTCTATTTCATCCCTGCTGACTGCCAGAGGCAGTGCTTAAAGCACTGAATGGCTTATACCAGCAAAGTCACGAGGAATCCTGCCACCCTACCTCGTTGGGCAGAATTGGAGGACTCCAACAGGAGGGACACCCCAAGGGATGGGGAGTGTCCACACTCACCCTATAGAACCTGGCGTATGTGTTTGGCGATGCCCATGAGGCAGCGGCACATATGTCCTCCAGGGGTACTCCCCTCAGGGCACCCCACAACGTGGAGACGCTCCTAGTAGAGTGACAGTTCACGCCGGATGGCAGGGGACGGGTACTAGTCTGATATGCATGCCCGATAATGTCCACAATCCAGTGGAAGAAGCGCTGCTTCGAGAGAGTGCAACCCTTATTAGGGCCGGTGTAGCAGAGAAGAGCTGTTCTGACCTCCGAATGTCAGCAGTAGCTACGATGAAGGCTCTCAGGGACCGTACTGGGCACAGCATTTCTGGCTTGCCCCCACCCTCTCCTGGTGGGGGGTTAAACTGTACAAGCCTTAAAGGCTGGTTGAGGTGTGAACATGTCAGCACTTACGGGAGAAATGCTGTGTTCGGCCATAGAGTGATGCCTGAGTCGTCTGGATTCCACCTCAGGCATGAAGTGCTTATTGACAGGGCGTGTAGCTCACTGATGCGCTTAGCTGAAATAATGGCCAGTAGGAATGTGGTCTTACATGACACCCACTTCAGCTCTGCCCGTGCCAAGGGTTCAAAGGGAGGCTGGCATAGGGCGTCAAACACCAGAGGTAGGTCCCATGGTGGAGTTCTCGGGGCTCTTGGGGGATGCAACCTCTGAGCGTCCCTAAGAAAGAGGGACACTAGATTGTGACTCCCTACTGTGCCATTGTCGATTCTAGCATGTTGACATGATATTGCCGCCGCATACACTCTCAGGGTAGAAGGCGAGCAGCCATCTTCCAGGAGGGACTTAAAGAACTCCAGGACAGTAAGCACAATACAGCACACTGGGTCTTCCCCCTGGCCAATGCACCAATTGGAAAAAAAGCTTCCACCTGTTGTCGTACTGCAGGCGGGTGGATGGTGCTCTGGCGTTCATGATTGTCTGCCTGACAGGGTCCGCGCAGCTGCTCGGAGGCGGGTTGGGCCCTTCAGTGGCCAAATCCACAGTTTGAGGCACTGAGGATTGGGATGCCAGATCTGACCCCCCAGCTGAGACAGTAGGCCTGTCTGTTCGGGGAGGTGCCATGGCATGCCATGACAGAGTCTGTGCAGCAGAGGAAACCATGTCCTTGCTGGCCAGAAGGGGGCCACCAGTAACATCTTGTGACCCTCTTGAAGCACTCACTGAAGTGTTGGCCAAATCAGAGGAAGTGGCGGAAAGGCATTCAGAAGACCTTCTGGCCAAGGGTGGGCCAGTGCGTTCTGGCCCAGAGAGCTGGTTGTCTCTGTCAGGGAGAACCAGAGGGGGCAGTGGGTCAACATTTCTGAGGCAAAGAGATCCACCTCTGCTTGGCCAAAGAGGCCCCAGTTTTTGTGCACCACCTCTGGGTGAAGGCGCCACTCCCCAGGTGGAGGCTTGTGACGGGAGAGGGAATCAGCAAGCTGATTCCGACCTCCCCGGTAAATACATTGCCCGCAGGCTGGCCAGACGGGGGGCTGCCCAAGTCAGGAGGTCCTGGGATACCTGCAGCTGTGCAGACTTGGTGCCGGCTGATATAGAAGACGGTCGAGGTGTTGTCCGACCAAAGGAGCACATGCCTTCCTCTCAGATACGGCAGGAAGTGCTGGAGAGCGAGATGCACCGCTTGCAGCTCTAGCACATTGATGTGTTCGGTGCGATTTTGCCCCGACCACTGTCCCTGAGTTTGTCCTGTTCTGCCACACTGCACCCCATCCTGAGGGGCAGGCATCTGTGGTGACAACCTCTCGTCGGGATGGGCCTGAGCCTATAGGGACACCCCTGGACATGTAAGACCTGTCCCTCCACGGCACCAGGGCAAGGATGCACTGCTGTGACATTCGAAGCTTCTGGTGTCTGTGCTGTTTGGCATCCAAGTGTAAGCTGTTCAGCAGTCTCTGCAGAGGGCACAGTGATAGCAAGCCCAGCGGAACAACGGCAGAGACTGATGTTAGTTTGCCCAAGAGACGGAGGAAAGTGACGTAGGGCAGTAGCCTGCCCCTCTGAAACAGAAGAAGGAGGCGCAGAACGTCGTCCACGCGGTGTGGGGACAGACATGCCCTCATGGTTGTTGTGTCCCAAGCCACACCAATGAAGGTTGTGGTCTGGGAGGGGATTAGACGGCAATTGGGACATGAAAGTAGGCGTCCTTGAGGTCTATGGACGTAAACCATTCCCCCGAGCAACAGTTCGTAAGACATCTGCAGTAGTTATCATATGGAACAGTAACACTATCATATACCTGTTGAGTCCCCTCAAGACCAGAATTGGACGGAATCCGCCAGTCCTTTTTGTGACGAGGAAGTAAGTCGAGTAGAAGCCTAGGTGGTGCGACAGAGGATCTACAGCCTTGATTGCGTTCTTTGCCAGGAGGGTGGATAACTCCTGGTTAGGGCTAGGGCTTTCGCCGGGTCGCTGATGATTGTGGTTTTGACCCGGCCAGAGGAAGGGGGCCAGCGTCGGAACTGTAGCTTGTACCCGTGGGTTAAGGTGGCAACCACCCAAGAGTCCGAAGCGTGTGCAGCCCAATACTGGAGCTGCTGGTGTGAAAAGTGCCTGACAGCCCGCCCACAGACCTCAGTCTTGGGCCCACCGGCCCCTAGAGGCCCTGGAGGGGCGGCAGGTAGGATCCAGGGCTCGAGGTGGTCTGTAGGATGAGTGGGCAGTGCCATGAAAGTCCCCAGCATGAAATTCCCTGGCCGGCCTCTGGGCCTCATGGCAACCGGTGGAGCGAGTACGTGGTGGTGGGTGGGCTGAAGGGGCAGTTGAGGGGCCCCTGGGCCTACTGGGGGGAGGCATGCTTCTGCTGAGACCTGGCAGCGAGTTTGAACCAGGAAGGACATCATCCTTCCAAGTTCCCTTGACACCAGTGCAAAGGCCTGCAATGACGTGTCACTGAGACTGATGGAGGAAGCCTCGACTCTGCCCTCCTGCAGGGAAGTCGAGAGGGCAAACATAAGATAAGCCAGGGAGTTGCAGATACGGCTGGCACATGCTCCGGTATTATAAGCCCTGGTGAGAAGGTTGTCTGTGACCCAACACTGGGGTCGAGGGCACCTGACAGCTGGCTGCAGTGCCTCATCAGGAGACACGATAAGGGGTGCGATGGCAGGCTCTACAGCCGGCATACGATCCAGGCCAACTCTTGCTGCATCATGCATGGCAAGCCAGGGCTCAACAGTCAGCTGAGAGACGGGAGTGAGCCATTAAATGAATGCTCCATTTGCCTTTAAACATGTTTAATTCCGGTCAGCATGAGAGCTAATGGTTAGTCAATAACTGGTTAGCTGCCACTGACCAAACAATTTTGGAAACACAGCCACTAATTTGCCAGGAAATCTCATCAAAAAACGAACACACTTACCTTACATCCTTAGATGGGAGTGAGAGGCTTACCTTACTGATGTCAGGCACAAACGAAACAAAACATACCGCTCCCAAAAGAGGGTTAGACGACCGTCGCAGCCCTTGGAGGCCGAAGACTTCGCTGCGCCGACGGACGGTTCCAGGGCTACTAGCGACTGTTATTAAGAAGTTCAACAAAAAGTATTTCTCCTTGTAGTAAGTTCCAAACGCTTAGCTTAGGTTAATGCTCCGAAGTAGGTGCAAACTGCACGCGAGAAGAAAAAAAAAGAAACAGAACCCTGGATGACAACAGAAGATATAACCTCTCTCGGGCCATCCAGGGGTCACAAGTGACGTTGTTGGTATACATACTCGAACTGCGCATGGGCGAAGGGAATATTCAGTGCTTTAAGCACCACCTCTGGTGGTCAGCAGAAAAGACTCAAGTATTAAGCGCTATAAATAAAGTTTGGTGCATACACCCAGATAATGAACCAAAGCTTCTATGTCTTCTTTGCATTGCAGCCTGTGAGTGATACACTTTTCAAAAGAAAACATCAACTTGATTTCAGATGAATTTTTCAGAGGTTTTGGGGGATTTGTTTGTGCCACTCATAATACATGAGTGAAGAGAGAAAATCTTAACAAGAAATCAAGAGACATTCACAATTAGGAGAAGGGGTATCTTTCACTGTGTTAATCTACTAAAATATCTATTTGATTTTATATTAATGCTGGATGGTTGAAGGTTAAAGATAGAGGTTGTTCTTCACAGTGATTAGCACCACTTACAGCTATCTCCACTTCAATTTAATTCACAGCAGAGAGCTCAGTTTGACAGGGGGACATCATCCATCATTACAGTGATTACCTACCACTAAAACTCAGCTGGTCCACCTCATAATTAAGTTCAATGGTTGGGATTCTGTTTATATTGACAAGAACCAATTGTCTGAAATGTGTTATCTTGTAATGCTGCTTTTCCATAACACTAAATGTATGTACAATGTAATATGTATCATAGTAGCACTACTAGAAGCAGACATAGGATCTACTGGTCCTATTGCTTAAATATATAAATGTAAAAACATGATTGTTTGTATTCTTATAAATGGTGTTGGGTATTTCTTGTTTCAGGAGACCAAATGGTATGAGGAGACGACGGTCGAACTGATGGCCCCCACCATGCTTCCTGAGCTGCACCTTCTGAAACGGGTACAATAATCTTAGGAACAACACTTCTGGACTTCGTAGTCCTGCTTAAATAAGACTTTTTCATGTAGTCCCTCTCCTGTGGCAATAGGGTGTGGAATACTGATAAATATAAAAGAAATACACTCAATGTTACTGAAGCAAACACAACTATTTTTGGTGACTTAATCCCATCCTAATATCATCATCAAAATGCAAATATTTTCTAATTTGTGTTTATTTGTCTAAGGTGAAAGTGAAGGGGCCTCGATACTGGGAACTGTCTCTGGACCTCAGCAGAGAAACACAGCATCTAAAGTGAGTGCAGAGGAAAATAAGAGTACACAAATGTAAATGAAAAGCACATACACTCCCCTCCAAAGCTATTGGAATAGTGAGGCCAATTCTTTAATTTTTGCTGTAGACTGAAAACATTTTGGTTTGACATCAAAAGTTGAATATGAGACAAGCAATCAATATTTCAGCTTTTATTTCCAGAACACCAAATTTTTAGGTGAGCAAAAGTATTGGAACAGATGGACTTAAAACAAAATTAAACAAAAAAGTGAATAAGACTTAATATTTGGTTGCAAATCCTTTTCTTGCAGTGACTGCATTAAGCCTGTGACCCACTGACATGACCAAACTTTTATGTTCTTCTTTTGTGATGCTTTTCCAGGCTTTCACTGCAGCCTCTTTCAGTTGTTGTTTGTTTAGGGGGTTACTCCCTTCAGTTTCCTCTTTAGCAGGTAAAATACATACTCTATAGGGCTCAAGTCTGGAGATTGCTTGGTAAGTCTAAAACCTTCCACTTCTTGCCCCTGATGAACTCCTTTATTATTTTGGCAGTGTTTTTTGGGTCATTTTCTTGCTGCATGATGAAGGATCTCCCAGTCACTTTGGTTGTGTCTTTCCTTAAATTGGTAAACAAAATGTTTCTGTAGACTTCTGAGTTCATTTCTGCTACCATCATGTGTTTCCTTTCCATCACTTTGTTAAAGGTTCATCTTTGTCTCATCAGTCCATAAAACTTTTTCCCAGAATGTTTGAGGCTTGTCTCTGTACTTTTTGGCAAATTCCAGCCTGGCCTTCCTGCTCTTCTTGCTAACGAGTGGTTTGTATCTTCTGGTGTAGCCTCTGTACTTTTGTTCCTGAAGTCTTCTGTGAACAGTAGGTGGGGATACCTTCACTCCTGCTCTCTGGAGGTTGTTGCTGATGTCACTAACAGTTGTTTTAGGGTCTTTCTTTACAGCTCTCACAATGTTTTTTGTCGTCAACTGCTGCTGATTTCCTTGGTCTACCCATTTGACATCTGTTACTGAGAACAACAGTGGTTTCTTTCTTCTTCAGGACATTCCTAATAGTTGTACTTGTTATGGCCAATGTTTTGCAGTGGCTCTGATTGATTTTCCATCCTCTCTCAGCTTCCCAATCACTTGTTTTTCACCCATGGACAGCTCTCTGGTTTTTATCTTGGTTACATCTCTATTTATAAATGCAGTCTGCACAGGCAAAACCCAAATCTGAAACTGAGTATAGACATTCAGCACTATTTATTGTGTGACTAATTAATGTAGCAGGACACACCTGGGCAACAAAACACACCTGTCAGTCACATGGTCCAGTACTTTTGCTCACATGAAAAATTAGTGGGTTCAAACAAAAGGTGCTAGCCTCCAAGTTGTGTGTCAGATCCAGATGTAAATACCTGGAAATAAAAGCTGAAATAAACTTTTGTCTCATATTTAACATTTGATGTCAAACCCAAATGTTTTTAGTTTACAGCAAAGATAAAGGAATTGGCCTCACTGTTCCAGTAGTTTTGAAGGGGGCTGTATATGTTGGAATGGAGAGCTCTGATCACATTTATAGAGGGGTATGCACTGACATCATTTTCAGGGGAAACGTCTTTTCCCAGTAGGGTCAAGTGGCACGACACCGAGATCCAGCTGTCTGCTCAATGCAGGACGGACAAAATTGGACAAAAATGGGGATAGATAATCCCTTTTAACTAGGGATATGACTCCACAGAAATCCATACTGTTTCCTGAAGACACAGTGGAGTGTGGATGTTGATACCTGGCCATAAATAGACTTTCCTGTCATTTATATATTTCACTTACACAAAGTAGAGCCTGATGCTTCACATCAACCTGATTCATCAGTAATGGATCTGACACTGAATTGAAGTGTTGGGTTTCTACAAAGCAAATATCTGATTTTCTCTGTATTTTAACAATCTATTTGCTTCTTTTTACTTTAGCTTATCTAAAATAAGATTGTTTTTTGGTTGTTAAATCTGTTAGTAGAAATTCAAGGTTCATCTCAAAAAGAGATCAGTGTACTCTGGTCTTCTTCCTTCAGCTAGCTCAGTTTTTTCACCTGTCAAACCATTTATTTCTAATACGACATTAACACATAGTACAGTTCTTAACTGTACTGTGTCAGTAGTATAAGCTGTTACCAGCTCACATAACCTCAGAATTATATAGTAATCACTTCAGTTTACAGAGGCTACTTTTTTAATCTGTGATAAATATCAAAGGTCTACACAGTTTTTCTTACCTTATTAAAACAGCTGTGTTAGTCAGACATTACAGAGTTTTATTTAGAGGAATGAAAACATTATCCATTGTTTTTAGATAGTTGGTCTGCTGAAATTTAAGGTCTTAATTTTTCTTAAAGCCAAAAACAAGGGGAGGGAAAATGAAGTAGGGTTTAGCTCAAGTTCACAGCTGAATGCTTGTTGGCTGTGTGATATGAGGCATGCAGTGTTGGTAACTATTGTAATAGCACAGCTTCATCTTGTTGCTTTATTAGCGCACTGTTGTGTCTCTCAACATTTCTATAAATGTATTCCATCTGCTGAGGGTCTATACTGACTGAACATCATCAAGATGTCACAATATGGCGGCGCCTACGCACGCAGCGGCTCGGAGCTCTCGGCTTTTTGTTTGTTTTTGCACTACCTCAGTCGGGAGCTACCGCCGAAAATTTCATTATGTTCTCACATAATGACAATAAAGGTTTCTTGATTTTTGATTCTTGAAGATATACAGTGCTTAACTAATTTATATTTGTCTCAAAGACCATCTAGCATCATGAAGTGCTTTAATGCGGACTCTTTCATTTTCAGTGAGCTCTCCATGTTTTACCATTTTGAACAGGAATGAGGGATTTCAAACTGAATTACCCAAATTTTAGCCGGCTCACTGGGTTTCTCTGAGAAGTCCGAAATTTAACAAGCATAACATTCAACCACTTAAACTCATTTTTCTGTTCAGGAATGCAAGTAAACAACTATAATTTGACATATTAATCAAGAAATAATAATGTGCTTTACTATTTTTTCAGTTTTTTTGTAAATCAGTAAATTTGAAAATTCATGGATAACAATAATAATTATATTTTAGCATTAAAAATATCATTAGGGTTAAAGAGCTTCTACATATTGGTGTATTAACCATTGCAGAAACATAAAAAATGATTTTGGTAATTACCAATGCTGTTAATTTAGGGCAGCTGTGGCATAAACCTTACTTTGGTTAGGGTTAGGGTGGTCTAATAAATTTGTTAAGCACTGTATATTAATTTAAAAGTCAGCTGAAATTAAGCAGTTAACTACTTGCGCCATACTATCTTTTTTCACTGGTATGTGCTTTCTGCCACTCGGTGGCTGAAACTGCAGTGACTCGCACTGACTTTGACATCACATGCTTGTCCTCAGTTAATTTGGGGATTTTGAATGAAAGACTTACTTCTGTTTATTTCCCAGGTCCATCCTTTCCAGAGATGGGGTGTTGTATGTAAAATTGCGTGCTGGTCAGCTGCCCTACAAAGATGACCCTCAAGGCTGGAAGAGCCTGCTCGCCTCAACCGTCAACCATCAAAACTCTGGAGTTAGAGCTTTTAAGGTGAAACAAAGATGAGTCAAATATAATCATGAATACCCATGTACATTTTTGCAACAAGAGGCCTATTGCAATAATGGCGGAAGACACTAGCATGGATGCTGCTAAAGCGCCAGTTTTATCAGAAATTCATGACATTTCTTCATTAAAAGGAGAACAAGGAGTTGTTTTCTTTTCAAAAACGAGAAAAGTTGTGTACTAACATGTCTACAGTCGCCATGGTTTGCCATGGAGTTTACTCCTTCGGTAAGGTCGCAGCTTGGTAGTGGCTACGTCACATGTTTTGTCGCTCTGATTGGCCTGTAAAGATGTGACAGACAGAATGTTCATCCAGTTACCCTCCGCTGTCTTTGAGTGGTTTACCAGATGGATGTGTTTCACACACATCCATCTGGCATGCCAGGTTAAAGGGTTGATATATACTAACACATTTGAACTTTTACCTCATTTTTATTTGACCCAATAACTAGATATTTCTTCTCTGTATCTATTTTAGCCTCATGAAAGTTCTAATGTCGATAAAATCCATCCTTTAAATTGAAAAGTATATTAAAAACATTTAAATTTGAAAAATTTTAATGACTATGTTTTAAAAAAGCAGCACATTTAATGAAATTAAGTCAACTCTATTGACGGATCATAAATTGAAACTAGCAGACCTGAATTGATCAGTGGTTGCGCGGGCTCAGTTGTGGCAGGTTGTCACTGCAGGGTTAGCAGGCAGCCGTTGGTTGACACACTATTACAGCTTCCCTGGTGGTTTCAATGTTTGTTGACAATACACCTGCAGGATGGGGGAGAGAAAAACTCATATAACACGCATTAGTAATTTCACCTGTCCTCACTGACCTCCCATTCTTCTTTTTTTCGTCTCCCCATCTGTTTTTCCTCCCCCTCCACCACAGTGACTCCCCTTTGTTTCTATCCCTGTATTCTGGTATTCCCCTTATGTGTTTATTTATGTAAATACATGTTATAGATATCCTTCTGTGTTTCTGCAGCCTGAAGCCATCTCTACATTCACCTCAGAGCCTGCCCTGGTCTCCTTTGCAGAGCTCTTCTGTAAAACATCTGATGGGATGAAGCATGTGAGTTTAACACAGTAAGAAATTTAGGTTAGTTAGATTAGGTTAGATTAGGTTAGATCTTTTTTTTTTTTTTTTTTAAACTGAATGTTCTTAAAGCCAGTTTTCTGTTGTGTTATTGGCAGTTTTACAGCAGCAGAATACTAGCAGACATGTTTATTTTTGTTCAAAAGGGAAATAAGCACATTTTCATGCAGTCTGCATCTCTATTGATATTAAATATCCTGAATTAGGCCTTCTTGGTATAGTCTGTCCATAAACATCCTCATATCCTTTGTGATATGTGAGAATAGGACTAATCTGAATATTGAATTCAGAGTAAACTAAAGAATCCAACATAGGAAGGAAGGCTCAAAGCTATCGTCATGCACCGACACAAAGCTTTGTGAAAACACAGTTATTTTCATCATTGATCAAATATTAAATCATTTTAACTTAATAAAAATCCCAAAGTATAAATCATGTATTAGTTTTTCTTAACAGGGCTTAACATAAACTTTTTCACTCACTATTTGGCTGGTTGGCTGGTGTTAATGTTGAGCTCCGTTGACACTTAGGGTAAATATAACAACACGATGATGTAAATCAGCCACCTGAGACATAGGTGGACCTCACCTTCCACCGTGACTTCACACTCCCATGCTCTGATGAAGACCCTGTGTGGTTAAAAGTGCCTGTCCTTTATTCTCCATTGCTAATTATTTTATTTTAAGAATAATCTAAAAATAGTCTAGCTTTCTGAATCCTGTCTGCATTAAGACTGAAGAATGGACTGATTCTCAAAATTACAATCATGACCATTTGAATTTTCAACCATGGTATCTTCAAAGGAAGGCATCAATGCATATCTGCCATCTTAAATAATTTGGGGAAAAGATACACTTAATTCTTCTTAAATTCCAATAGTTTTCTAGTATGTTTTTCTATATGCATATTTGATTTTAAGGTTGCTTTTGATGTGGGATACAATAATAATGAAGAATTAACTTCATGTGTCCATCCTACAGCACGTTATGCACAGAGTAACTAGATATTTTAGATTGTCGTTAGCAGAGCTCAAACTCCTTATCAATCACTTGACTCCTCTTCTCTGTGTGAAGAGGCTGCCTCTTAGCTTCAGGTTAACCACAGGTCACTGCTTTCCGCATGAACAGTGAAATGGAAGAAATGAGTCTTTATGCAGCGTAACGTTCTGTAATTGAATTTAACAACATGCCAGTTTAAAGTCCTTCAGTGTAATTAACTTTTCACCTTCCAAGTAACTAGAAAGTTGTGTTTTGTGTTTAAAAAAGCAAAAACTTAAATGCATTGTTGGCATACGTAAGTGTTTATGCTTTTAAGTCCATAATGAACATTTACTTCAACAAGGAGGGACAGTGAATTAATCAGGCTTACATACAAAATTATCATAAGGCCTATCAATGGTTTTTAAAGCTCATTCTCAACAATAACAATGCAAAACATAAGAGACATGAGTTAGTTAAAGAAAAATAGTTTTAAATGAAGAGTTTTAACTGTAGAAAACAAGAAAAGGCAGCATAAAAAAATCAAATCCAACTGTCATGGAGCCATCTACTTATAGATTATATATGCTATTTTAGAGGACATTGATGTCACATATGCTCCTTCATGATTGCCTTCATGAACTCAGTTATTGACTCCATCCGTGTTTTGTTTGCAGAGGGAGGACACTCTGGCGTTGTTTTCAGCCATGCTGTACGAGTGTGTGACACAGGAATGTCCAGAGATGCTGCCCACTTACATTGCTATTGAGCAGGTAATACGCCCTCCTTATACTGCCTTAGGACTTGTACAATTTGATTAACAAACAACAATACTGAACAAATCTTTTAAAAGTTTTCAGGTTTTTGACTGATCAATTTAAAACACAGAATGTTCCTGGAAACTTGACAAATCATTTTTGATTTATAGAAATCCAGATATTTTTCCTCTGTCAAAATTTTTGCAATTGGCAAGACATGAAGTGAATGGCATTTTAAGTATGATAATTGATGGTAAAGTTTAAGCATTAGGATTTAGCAGGTCATCTATAATCATCGTTATATCGTGTTAAGGCATACTGATTACGTACAATCAGTATCAAAGACCTGTTCAACTTCCTTAAGCTTCATCTGAAATATAGCATGACCTGAAACAGGTCAATGGAAGAACAACAGTGGAAGAGAAAGTCAAAGAGTCAAATATCCATCTGTAGATGGAGTTATAGAGGTCCAGACCTTTCACCTTTAACACCAAATTCGATGGCACAATAGTGTTAAAAGCAGCGCCATAATCTGTAAACAACATGCAGACATAAGCGTTTTTACTCTCCAGTATTTCATCACAGTATGAACAGACAATGATGGCGCAACCTCCACAGATCTGTTTGATCTATAAACAAACAGTAAAGGATCAAGATTATTATCTGTGAACTTTGGTGTAAAAAGCCCTTTAAGCAGTTGGATTAATAGAAAATTACTATACAAGCTTCAGCCCATTTACAGTTTATTCAGTTTTATTTTCAAGTTTGAATATTCCCTACTTTACACACTCAGACCCACTAAAAATATGTTATAACTGATTTCTGAATTCCACATAAATGGAAAAATAATCATGGTTTTCTCAAACATCCAAACATTTAAACACAGTCAAAGATAAGATGAAAACTCCATTCCACTAATCATATGTGAATTTATGTGAACTCATCTTTCCTCCCTTTGTCTTCCAGACTGTGGGCGCTCTGCGCCGGGGCGACCTGCAGCAGACCTTCCTTCTGTGGCAGATGCGTCTGGTGGTTGCGTTGTGGGACAGGAGGATGCTGCTGGGTCCCTCTAACCGTCATGATGCCCTGCTCACCTCTGAGTTTCTGCCTGTCATGAAGAACATGGTGGATGTAGCTCTGGATGGCTGGCTGAGAGGTAAGGAGTGATGATGATGCGTGGATGGAGGATTGTTTGAGTAAGAGGTGAAGTAGCTTAAAGAGGAGGTATTATGCCTTTTTTCAAGGCTTTACACCATCTCGCTGATACCCACGTAGTAGCTTCACATGGTTTACAGCTCAAAAAACTCCTCATGTTTCTCACACTGGTGTCCTGAAAAACCCTTTTTTTAACCTCCGTCTGAAACACTTCGTTTTCGCTGCTGTGACGTAGAAACCTACTATTGGTAGGTTTCTGCATCACAAACTCTATATAAAAGGTAGAATGTTACCGCCTCTGACTGAATTTTCCATTCAGAGACCACTCCCATCCTCTCCTGCCTGCACCTGCACTGCTTCGGCTCTGAGAGCCCAGGCCATGGTAACGCTGCTGCTGGAGCCAATGGACCGAACAGGTAGTGTTCAGAACCACCACAGTCCGCCACCACTCCACAGTCTGCTTCAGGGACTCTGGAGAGAAAAACTCCTGTACCTCAAAAGATCGCTATGAGGCAGCAGGGCGGTGGGACTGTGTCTGTGTCTCTCTCTGACAATGGGACGTCACTGTCACCCCCACCTCATCTGGAAAACCCTGTCCTTTTCCCCTCCCTCCTCTCAGTACCAAACTGCTCACTTTCTGTGCAGCTGTCTGTGCATTTTTTGAATTACGGAGGTGGGCGGAGTTAGCTTTGAGCCGGGGGCTCACTTACACTTAAAAAGAAAGAATGCACTGGCAGGCTCAGCAGCGTCAAAAGGCCTAGGTAACCATGAAAGATAATTAAGGATAATCACGGAATCCTTTCCTTGGTGAGGAAAAACTCCTTCACAGCATCAAGACATGTCAACAACACTCTGGAGGCAGTCAGTGTATAGTTGTTGAAGTCTACAATGAAGAGATGCTTTCATGAATGTAATCACAGAGGTTTTACAACAAGATACCAACCACTGGTAACATTAGAGAACAGGAAGGCCAGATTCGACATTTTAGATTAGCGTCACCAGGTCTGGACTTCTACCTAAATTGTGGGGAGAGAAAAGTATGGAAAAGGAGAAGACCAGGTCATGATCTAAAGCATACCACATCCTTTGTCAAACATGGTAGAGGCAGTATTATTGTAATGGAAAGGGCTCGCTGGTGTTTATTGATGATGTGACGGCTTACAAAAGTAGCAAGATGAATTCTGAGATGTATAGACAATACTTTGCTTTCAGCCAAATGCTGCAAATCTGATAGGACGGTGCTTTACAGTGCAAAAATAGAATGGCCCAAGACATACTGAGAAAGCAACCTAAAAGTTTCTGAAAGCAAAGAAAGGAAATATTCTTCAATAGCCAAGTCATTCACCTGATCTCATCCCAACAAAGCATACTTTCGAGTTACTGAAGTCAAAACTGAAGGAGAAAAAACAGCAACTGAAGGCAGCTGCAGTAATGACCTGGCAAAACTTCAGGCAGTCATTGTTTGGGGGGATTTTCATCCAATTTTTAAGAATTACTGTGGTATTTATAATGATAATAGTATTTCCAAAGACCTTTGAGCTTCTTAATGGAGTTTATCTAAATAAACAACCCGTAATTTATAAATGGTAAATGCAGTATTTTTGTGAAACCGACTACAATAAACTCTACACTGATAGTAAGGCACATCTAGACAGTTTAATTTTAAGTCTTTCTTGCTGGTAAGTAGAAGCAAAATGATGAGTCAACATTGCACTCTTGGAGTAATTTTGGTTGGCTGACCACTCCTGGGAAGGTTCACCACTGTTCCCAGTTTTCTCCATTTGTGGATAATGGCTCTGACCATGTTTCACTGGAGTCATTTTCCAGACTGATATATTTCAATCACTTTGTTTTCTCATTTGTTCTTGAGTTTCTTTGGATCATGGCATGATGCATTTCTTTTTGAGCTCTTGTAGCCTACTTCACTTTGTCTGACAGCTACTATTTAAGTGATTTCTTGATTCAACAAAATCTGGCAGTAATCAGGCCTGGGTGTGTCCAGTATAATTGAACTCAGCTTTCTAAGAACTGTGGTCAATCACAGTTAACTCATTAATTAACAAGGGAGGCAACTGCTTTTTCACATAGGGCCAGATAGGTTTAGATTTTTTCCCCTTATTAAATAAATCATCATTTAAAAACTGCATTTTCTATTTACTTGGGTTGTCTTTGTGAGACATTAAATTTTTTTGATGATCCAAAATATTTAAGTGTGATAAATATGTAAATATATATTTCACTTTGTATGAGCTGTATCAAGAATATATGGAATTTTCACTTCTTGAATTAAATCACAGGAAAAAATGAACTTTTTTGTGATATTCTATTTTTTGATGCCCCTGTATTTTATGATATGCATAAAAGAAGCTACATTAGGATTCATCTTTCTAGTAGGCAGTAGTTATAACCTAAAGTTTTCTCAGGTCACGTGTTTTTTACCCTTTTGCAAAAAAACAAAAAAGGAGCAGGTGACTTGAATGGGAAAAAGGAAACTCCTTTGACAAATAAGTTATGACTAAGCAAACATTAAACTCTCATGACTGATCAGCTGATTATTGCTGCTTGCATTGGATCATTCCATTCATCTATCTTTGACTTCAGGCAGCATCAAGGTTACTAAAATGAAAAGCTTAATAAAAGGATTCTTTGAGCTTTTCTCCTTTTACATGATTTAAACTGTAAATCAAGTCGGGTTTGGGTCCAACCTTCAAATTTTTTTTTACATATATTTCAGCACATTTATTGTATGAAATCATTAACCAGCCAATTTAGCATACAATATCCAGTAACACAATTCTCCTGTGCATGGATGTGTATAAGTGGACATTAGAGAACTATGTCATGTTAAATACCTATTTCAGGACAGAATTACACTGAACATGGTAAAGAAACCTTCTTTCACTCGGTCTTTAATAAACTAGAATACACAAGACAAAGTGTTCATTGCAGCTCTGTTTACTTGCAGTGACACCAGTCGAGTGTTTCCCACGTTGGATATGTTTCAGCTTGTTTTCCTGCACAGGGTGTAGCACATGAATATCATACTTTAGAAGCTAAACAGCCAACTGTGTATACACTCAAACAAACTCACATTCCATCACTGAGCTGCACATGTACTCACACACAGAGTTATTAATACACACTGAGAGGTGTGGGAAACAGGTGAGGTTGTTGGATGAGACTGTGATCTTGTTAATGCCTCCGGCATGTTTTTACTTTCATGTTTTATGAAGCTTCTTGGAACACAAACTAACTTGACCTCAGTCATCAGGAATGTTTCCGTTCTCTGGATCTCTCCCATGACTCTGCAGATAAAACTTCATTTATATGGTTTCTCTTTCTATTCCTGTTCCCACAGCCTTCAGTTTTTCTCAGAAACCTTTTTTTTAACAGTGAATTTGTTGGAAGGACAGATACAAGTGTATATAAAAAAAATCTTGTATGCCTTTTGTTTACTTTCCTCTTCTAGACAACAGCTCAGTGTTGAGGTCCTACATGAGGGGTGAGACCCTTCCTAAGGATGCCCAGTCCATCATGCTGGCCTGCTTCTTGGTGTACCGCTCCATCCCTTGCCTCAGGAACACAGACACACAGCTAGAGGGTAACACATGTTTACACTGTTTACACTGAACTGTGCAGCATCACTCATTTACATTCGATACTCACACATTTTAACACACAGAACACCTAATAACTCGCAGCACTCATGCACATTTGTAACCTAACTGCTGTTGAACTGACTCAATACCAAAATGTACTCTACTGCTAAGCTAGTAGTATAGTTTAAAAGTATTACCATCATTAGATGAGCTCTATTAATGCTGAAGTTTTTGTTACTCTTCTTATTAAACTTTTAAATCTAGGATGGTTCTAATCTGTAGAAAATTGACTTTATCTGTGAAATTATACAAATTAGGAGCATAGAGAGTTTTTACGTGTTCCTAGGAAGTTACAAAGCTACTTTAGACGGATGTATGATGGTATTGAAGTGTATAAATTTTGACAGCACTGATTAAATCACATGCTGAGGTTTTGAAATCAAATGCAATTATTGTATTTCTGCCTATGCATAAGGCCTGAGCCCATGAGTATTGTATTTTGCATCCCAAGCCCCCATTTTCTATAGAAAATCAGTAGATTTAATTGCTTTAAGTGTTCAGCTTCCTTAGCACAAAAATACACTAGTGCCACTGCGCTCATCAGTGTAGCTTGACCTTTACTGACAAATCATAATCAAAGGGGCTTCTGATATCAACTTTGTCAACAATAGCAGCAGAGTGTGTGTTAATCAGACTCATTTTTCCATGGATGGAATTTTGAGGTTTGGAGTTGCTGCTCAAAACTGGATGGGTTTCTTTCTATTGTTTCTGTTATAAAAGTCATTATGAAGTCAAGCAGAAGTGCTATGAGCCAACTTCCATGCTTAACTTGCAACAGTAACGGACATTTGGTGGCAATCTGAAATTTAAATTGTGCACCACCAGTGCATAAATCACCATTAGTGGACACAGGCCTTGACACGTTTTAAAAGAGGCTTCAATATGAACACAATCTGCAGCACCATTAAGACCTTTCTGCCCAAACAACATGCCTGAAATCACATTGCAAATGACTGTTGAATTACCCTTGATAGGAATGTGCTGGCACTCTTGTAGAACTAATTGTTAAAGCAACAACTATTATTACCACATGTAGAAGTAAAACTAGGTCTGTACCGTGTTTTTTGAAAACCTTTGTTTCAGTCTGCACACAATACAAGTTGTCATGGAGTTTTCAAACCAAACAGGGTCAGCAGTCATTTCAAAAGCCTGAAAGTTAGGGTTTAGGATGTTTTGTTGTGTGGATATCTCACAATAATGCAGCAAAAGTTGCATTTAAAAGTGGATTTTTTTGTGGTTCCATTATGAATCTTGAAAAACTTTGTATAATGCATCAAAATGAGAAAAATAATGTCTAACTCTAAAGAAATATGTTTTTTTCTATTCCTACACCATTTTAATCTCTTAAAGGTACAGTGTGTAATATTTTCCTAGCAGAATGCAGCAGAACAAATTTGGTAATAAAGAAACTTTCAACATTTATAAGTTAGGCCTATCTTAATTAGAATTAAATCACCTGAATATATAATTTGTTTTATTTTTCTTAACTTAGAATAATTGTAAGGGATGCACGATATTATCGGTCTGGTATCGGTATTGGCAGATATTAGCTTAAAAAGGCAAATATCGGTATCAGCAGGTATCAAAATTTCTGCAGATATTTCCGATATTTTGCCTGTGTATTTCAGCATAGATCGACTGTAAATTTTGTCCATATATACCAATAAATTAGTAGATTTTAGTCTGAACCAATAGACATATGTCAGGTGAGGTCTTTTTTTTTTTTAAATTTATCCTCATTCTTTAAACTTGACAGTGATTTTAAGGGCTAAAAATTGTTTCTCTGGTCATCCTTGAACCTTGAAGTGTCCAAAAGGACTGACATTTTTTTGTCCGAAAAGGGTATTTAAATATCGGTATCGGCTAAAATGAATCTGTAAGTATCGGCATATCGGATATCGACAAAAATCCAATATCGTGCATCCCTAATAATTGTTCATACATAGGGAGGGTCCCCTCCATGGTCTCAACATCTTGGTTTTTTTTTCATCTTGCATATTTTTGCAGTACCACATAAGAGACCAAATAACAGATACTGATCTTTTAAATTCAATTGGCTTCCACAGAAATCTCCCAAAGTGAGCATCACAATCTATAATTTAACTCCCAGATTTATCTTGTCAATAAATTCGCCAAAGGAACTCATTCTTGCGTTCATCAATATAAACTTACTTGAAACTCTGTGCTTTCTTATTGCAGGCTGCAGTTCACTCGGGGATTTACTGGCACGAAGCAGCCAGTTAGGGATCCCTCTCAGAGACCTGCTGCGGTTGGTACCTGTCCTGCTGGGCTCAGGAGCATCAACCCTGCAGGGCTTCCCTCTGCAGGCATTTTAATCCTGATGGCTCAGTAACAGCCAGCTGGAGAGTCACTTCTCAGGCTTCCAGTTTTAAGCACAGGTAGGACAGCAGCTGAGAGGAACTGTTGTAAAAATCAAAACTGTTCTGCCTTCTCAGCCACCAGAAAGCTGAACTACTCTCTTTGTAATATACTGTTTCTATCCTGTGTATTTTGTTTTTACACAATGAAGAAAGTTTGGCTGTAGTCGTGTTTGAAGTACTTTGTACCATTTTGTGGTGCAACAAAACAATAATGAGGACTGATGTGATGTGAACCACTTTTAGCAACTTCACTGTTAAACGAGGACACAAAGGTCTGGTCAGTGCAAAATCACAGCGTTTCAGATGAAGTCTTACAGAGTAAAGGCTGCCTGTTGTAAGAAGACAAAGATAAGACAATAAACCAGAAAAATACATGCACAGTCAATCAGTTCTGGTGTTTATTTTGGTCATTAATATTTTTAGTTAGGGTGTGACCCATCTTGTGTTATTTCCTTTATTTTACTTTAAGTCATCTTTCTATTCCAGCACTTTAAAGCACATTATCCTCATGAATCTCTAGGTTATTTTAAATGTTTCAAAAAACTCAATAAACCACTTAAAAGGCGTTTATAAAAAAATATATTGCTTTGTGAATTCATGTTGCCTTTTTCACACATGTATTCCTGTAAAATTTCTTTCTTCTTGAAAATTTCAAGACAGGCTGCCGCGGTAAATTTTTGTCAGAGGGGAGGGGAGACCTCAGAAGGCAAGACATGACGTAAAGAGGACAGTGATAAAAATGTAAGGAAAAGAAGAGTCTCATGCTTCGATGGTGGTTTTACCTTTACAACAAGCCGTTCATAGATTTTCCCCTCATGACCTCATGTGGAGAGTTAGCACAGCCCCCAGGTTTGGTTGGCCCTCCCCGCTTAGAAGAAAGTTCCACCCTCCTCTCCTGATCTTCCTCTCGGTTGCCAGCTGAGATGCTGATAGCTCAGTGGGTTACCCTGCTGACTTTGATCTGGGAGATTAATGGTTCAAATCCTAGCCAGGTCCTTTTTTTGGATAAAAGCATCTGTAACATTGTAACGTCAGGAGTGCCACATCCATTTCCTAAGAGGGATGTGGTCAGGGGTGGAGTCAGACAGCTCATTAACATTTAAAGCCACAGACACAGAAATGGCTCGTTCTGAGAAGGGCTAAAGTAGAGGGGGTTTTTAACATGTAAAAATCCTGTACTAGAGTGTTTTTTCAGCATAAACTTCACAGGTATGTTATGGAGACTTTTGAGACCAATATAAACTTGTATTAAAAGGGTAAAATATCTCCCCTTTAAGATGCAGACGGCTAGCAGCACCCATGTCATTCAAAGTCACCACACCCCTAAATATGCACAACTTAAAACCTTAATCTTTGTCAAACGGGCGAGCTTTATCAAAGTTTTCCTCCCTAGTGCAGATGTAATTAAAGGGGAAAAAAGCCATCAAGACCAAGAACATTTTCTGTCCAGTCGGCCACTTTGAATTAAAGAGGCCTGATCCACACTGACCTGTTTTTTGAGCCAGCCCTAACTGCCCAGCTTCAGCTTGCATCACTATGTGCAATAATTCAGAAATTCTCAGGGAGACTCTTACATCTCAGAGGATTAAACAAAAACAGTCCAGAGAGCATTCCTGAGCAAATAGAAAACATCCTGACAAGCAAGCTGTCCACTCCCTCCTCAAAGAGCTGCAACACAGAACAGTTCATCACACTTATGTTAGACTGTTTACATGAAAAGTATGTCTTTAGTTTTGAACAATAAGGTAACATGGAGATCTGAAGATTAACCAAAGACTGTCACAGCATGGTTTAGCACCTTAACTAGATCAGGCATTGTGTATATTTTCAATGCTGGTCAATCTCTAGCTGCAATAAAAGCAGGTTATACTGATGGATCAACATATTTTTTTTCTATCTATTGTAAGTCTATCCTTTCTTTAAAGAGTCTAATTCCCATGGTTTGCACAGACTACACTCTGGAGCATTTGACACATCTGTTAAGCTCTGGTCCACCCATATTTTTGTTCCAGTGTGCTTCCTGCTTAAAGTGTTTCACAAACTCTTAAAGATATTTCAGCATATTACTCTTTCATTGAAAAGTACTGGTAAATATAAAAATGGAACATGGTTTATATGCACTTTATTGCTAAAAGAAAGACCAATTACAGCTTAATTTGCCCCAAGAAAACATTTATTAGTTATTCTGTAAAATTTTTCTTTCATACTTCCTTCCCTCTTAGTAATCACAGCTGTTATAGTGGGTTCCTGTGCCCACTCAAGACTATTGTTCTGTTTGTGTTGTAACACCTTCATACAGGAGAGATTCAGGGGAAAAGTTAATTTACTTGGCTGCACCTGCATCATTTAGTTTTTATATAAAGTCTTATGACTGTGGGTTATTTGCTTGTGTTGCATGGGTGCTGTCAGTCACATGGTAATTAAACCACACCCACACAGCTGATGGCCATGTGATTATCAAAGAGGATGCCGCCACATGTGATATTTCAACAAGACACTGGTACAATGATTGTTTATACTGTAAATTAGGCCAGTCCAGGGGAAAGTGATAGCATTTTTAAGGTAAAGGTGATGGATGTCACTGTGAAGGGCACTGATCTTTCAATGAAAACACAAGTGTATATGTGGCATATGTTGGGAAAGATCCCTCTTTCTAGTACGATTTTTCTAATAGATCTTTAAAAATAACCTTTAACGGCATCAAATATCAGCCATACAGTGGAGCATAAGCAGCACAATAGTGAAAAAAATGTCCTCATAAGAATGAATACTGGGCTAAAATTAAGCTCCTTTTCTGCTGGAAGTGTGGCAGGAAACAATTTTGCCAAAATGCAGATTACTATGATAAAACGCTAGTATCTAGGACCTTTAAATGATAATAAATAATAGTACACCTCCAATTCTATAAACTTTGGGGTACTATGTCAAATGCAAACAAAAACGGAATGGATTGATTTGCAAATCTCAAACTCATAAACATTCATGAGAGAACATAAAAATCCTGTCAGATGTTAAAAACGAGACATTTGCCATTTCACTAGGAAATATTGGTTCATTGATGCCAGCAACATATCTTAAAAAAGTAGGGACAGACAAGCTGGAAAAGTAAGTTGTAGTATTGAAAAACAGCTGGAGGAACATTTTTAAACTAAAAAGGTTAACTGGCAACAGCTCAGTTAGATAACTGTATAAAAGTAGCATTTTAGGTAGTCTCTCGGAAGTAAAGATAGGCAAAGATTCACCAGTCTGCAAAAAAACTGCACCTGAAAATTGCTTAACAATTTCCTACAAATATTGGCAATATTGGATGCTTGTGATCTTTGGGCCCTCAGATAGCACTACATTGAAAACAGGAATAATTCTAACAATGTTACAACGATTCTGTACTGACAACCACTGCTGGGTTCAGGAACACTTCCAGAAATCATTGTCTATCAACATGGTTGGCTACGACATACACAAATAATTATAATAATAATTATAACAACTTTATTTATAGAGCACGTTTAAACACAAGGGTTCACAAAGTGCTTTGACATTGTTAGGAACAAGAGCAAAGCAGCTAAGAAAAGACAGAGGCAACAGAACAATGATACCAAATACAAATTAAGCTGTATTATGCAAAAGGTGCCATATGTGAACACAATCCAGAAGTGTTGCTGTCTTCTTTGGGCCAAAGCTCACTTAAAATGAACTGAGGCAAAATGGAAAACTGTTCTGTGGCCACATCAAAACTTGAAATTCTTTCTGGAAACCACAGAGGCCATGTCCTTTGGGCTAAAGCAGAGAGGGACCATCCAGCTTGTTATCAGTGCATAGAGGTTTTAGAGCAACAAATGCTTCTATCCAGACATCTCTTTCTGTGAGGGCCTTGCATATTTCAGCAAGACAGTGCTTAACCATAAACCACATCCATCACAACAGCATGGCTCGCAGTAGAAGAGTCCGGGTGCTGAACTGGCCTGCCCACAGTCCAGAGCTTTCACCAATGAAAAACATTTGGCGCATCATATAACAAATCTAGTAAAGAAGACTCAGGACAGTTGAGCGGCTAGAATCCTAAATCAGACAGGAATGGGACAACTTACCTCTCCAAAAACTCAAGCAACTGGTCTCTCCCCTTCCAATACATTTGCAGACTGTTGTTAAAACAAGAGGAGATGCTACACCATGCTGTCCTTACTTTTTGAAGACGTGTTGCTGCCATCAAATTCAAAATGAGCTAATGTTCTTCATGAAATGGTAAAATGTCTCATTTTCAACATCTGATATGTTGGATTGTTAATTAAAAATAGGTTTGAGATTTACAAATCAATGCGTTCTGTTTTAATTTACATTTCAGCCCAGCTTTTTTGAAAGAAGTCATGCCTTTGATCTGGGAGATTAATGGTTCAAATCCTAGCCAGGTCCTTATCTTTGGATAAAAGCTTCTGTAACACTGTAACATCAGGAGTGCCACATCCATTTCCTGAGAGGGGTGTGGTCAGGGGTGGAGTCAGACAGCTCATTAACATTTAAACATTAAAAATAAAGCCAGGCATTATTTGAATCCCCCTCCTCTTCAAGACTACAGCCACCCACAAATGTCATTTTTACATGTGACTGCATATCAAGTACCACAAAAAGCAATTTGCAGGATAACCAGCCCCTCAGCGTCTTATGTGTGTTATGTGCTGATGATGTTTGTGTGGTTTCTGAAAACACGTGGCATCTCAGTCAGCATGTCTTAACAAACATTCCAGGGAAACGTCACATGACACGAGGCAGTAAACTGAGCGTCCGGGGCTGACAGGAACTGGGACAGCCGCGGGTGTCCTTAAAATGATCAAAGTCTGCTGGTTTTAATAGTCCTGAAGACTTCACTACAGGCTTTTTAACGGTCTCTTCTTCTTTGAACTTTCCCAAGCTGCCTGTGTCCCAGCTTTTATTGTGCTACAGGCATCTACGTCAACGTCCCAATACTTTGAATGCCAGGAAAAGGAGCTTCACTGACTGAGTTTTCTAAGTAATGCCTCTTCCTGACCAGGAGACGTTCAGTCTACAGATATTCAGGAACTGCACTTTGTCACAAGATGTAAACTCTTCATTGGCAAACTTACTTGGTCACAAATTGTTTCTCCATATTTCCTCTCTCAAAATCTTTCTGTCAAACCTGGTTCAACAGAATTTTAAAAGAGGGGTGATATCAGAGAGTGAAACTTACACTATTGACTTATTTTGTGGTTATTTTCTAAATTAAGATACCATCAGTTAACCCTAAGTAGCCTTGATATTGAATACAAGTTAGATACAAATGAGGGATGTGGCTACAGCATGTTAAGTGAAGCAAACTTTCTCACAAAAAGGGAGGATATGAGGTAGAATCATAAACCATACTTTTGTTTTCAAAAGTGAATTAAAACTGGGTCATGTCTTATTTCTTTATAGGGGTTTTTCAAAAGGCCAATAATTAATGCTTCAAAACTGTGTTCACTTTTCTGCAATCAATAGATTAACTCATCTTGAACTGACTTAAAGCAGTGTGGAAAATACAAAACCGAGTCAGGCAGCAGCTTTATTCAGGGTTACTGATGCTATAATTAGCTATCTAGCTTGGCAGCTAACTGATTGAATCCAGAGGCCAAACTTAGCACAAAAAGTAAGGAAGGTTGTGTTTAGTAGTTTATTTCTTTGTCATAACAATGCTCCTTGGCAATAAATCTTATACCACTGGAAAGCCTGTTTATTTCCCTTTTAAATTGTGCCACATTTGTTAGGAACATGCATTTGTTGGATGAGCAACAGAGCTGAGTATGTGGGTGGTGCTGGGAAAATTCTGACAAATCTTCTCTGCCATTACCAAACAACTGCTTTTAGTGGAGAATGTCAGAGATAGGCCATGAAGTGCCTCCTGAGCCTTTCAGAAAGGTACAATACAGCCAGGCTGTTCTGGCTGTGTATGGTTCTTCCACATGCTACTGAGGCTCCTGTTTGTTAAATGAATTATCTGTTAAATTGCAAATATGTCTTGTTTATTCAGACTTCGATCATTCAAAACAAAAAAAGAGTCAACGGCAGAATAAGTTGTATGGCACTGTCAGAGAAGATTTTGCAGATTCTTCAAGGGTACAACCCACATACTTAGCTCTGCTGCTCATCCCACAAATGCATGTTCCTTGGAAATGTGGCACCATTTAAAAGTAGTGGTCCTCAAATGGTGGGTTGGGACCCAAAAGTAGGTCGCAAAGCGGTTTTTGGTCAAAACCTCATCACAAAGATGTTTGTGAAAAAATTGAAGCTAAAAGTACATGATGTATGGAAGGCCAAAGCCAAAATACAGTTGTACGCTTTATTTTACTGGGTTTTTCCATGATGGCGAGTACATTTTAGTTTCTGTCTTGGGATCTTAACCTCCTTTTCTGAGAAAAAAAAAAGGTTTCCATACTTTAATGTTTTAGTTTCTCAAAAACTCTGGAAAACAACCAAAATCTGCACCTTGTCATGGGAAATAGAATAAAGTACAATGTATTTAAGTGAGGCTTCACCTCTTGCAAAAAACTATCAAGCTATCTAGTCAAACTGTCTAAGCTCCCAGGGTGGTCCGTCATAAATCATTCACATAAAGTCTCAATTTAACACCTAATCCCAACATGAATTCAATAATAGAGCCAATGTTTAAGCTAAGCCTTTCTGTTGTTGCATTCTTTGTAATTAAATGCATTCTGGATCAGATTTAAATGCTTGGCAGAATAGAGGATTGAGTAATAATGTGGGTGTTGTTTTTTTGTCCCACTCTACACCCAGGCATATATTGAGAAAGAGACAGCCTTCACTGCGTCCTTGTCTTGTGGGAAAAAGAGCGCTGCTTCCAGGAAAGAATTTAGCTCTGTTTGTTTCCACAATAAGCTCGTCTTATTGGCCCACAGTGAACACACCCTCAAATCCTGTTGCTTTTCTCACATCTTAACTAAACATACAAGAGCGTATCTATTGAGCTGCATTTTATTTAACTCCTACTCAAATAATTCAACAAAGGACACTTTGACTAACAAAAAAAGACACCACCTGACAACCATCACCAAAGAAAGAAAACTTTCTTTCTCCTTTTTTTCAGGAGCGAGGTTATTAAACAGGGGTTTACACAAAAGCATGGCAAGAGCTAAGACCATTTCTATTCATATTGTTCCATTAAGGTCTGCTTATTCAATCATCTGAGGAACAAAAATGATGCCAATAATTGAACTCAACACAAACAAACAAAAACATTACATTTTTCTAACACAGCACAGTAAATGCCCTCTCTGTCAGTGTCTCTATTGATCATGAATCAAGAGTTCTTAGGGCACACTCACATTCACCTGCCATGACATCACATCTGTACTTTCTCCACTTGTCCTCGCAGGGTCAACACTACAAACACCAATGTTTCCTCATAGTTGAACTTAGAAATTAATGACACAACAGGACGTTTCTTACTTCACATTAGTGCAAAACACTGAAGATCCACTTGGGTTCATTGTATTTAAATAGAGCAGGGGATTTCAACATGAGGAAGTCACCATATCTATATCCAGAACAATGAAAAGGACACCCTCTGCCTTCTAATAATAACTTATGCCTACTTTGAACAAGGCATCAACAGCAACATGAAACAATCTGTGGGGAAGTCACTCGAGCTACTGCAGGCACTTCTGCTTTTGATTCCTGTGTATGTGTTTTTGAAGATTGGTTGAATTCCCCGAGTCTTATGTAACTTTGAATTGTTCTGTATAATGAGCTGCAAAGTATCTGAGTTTGTATACATCTCATTAAAAAGCACTTTGCAAAGGAAATTTGCTTGCTGCTTTGGTAGATATTCAAATTCAGTTCAGGCCTTTTCTCTATGTAATATCTTGATATAAGATGTTCATCAGGTCTTGAAGTGATTGGGCTCCATTGTAAGTGTAATGAGATACTTCTGTTTGAAATTAGACAGGTGGAGGTAAGGGGATGGGCATTGTTTTTTTGAATATTCAACCATTAATACCAATATTCAATTAAAATTGGCACCATGTATTGCAAAATCTAAATCTGAATTTAATTTCAAAAATACTGGGTATTCCATGTCCAGCATTTGTCAATGAACTGGACCAAGAAACGGCACAAACTTCAACCTCCTACAGTAACTGGCTACATTACCAGGTATAAATAAAGACGACATGCCTGAACACCTACTCAGTACCACAAAAAAGTCTGATATTCACGTAATTTTACTTCAACCTTTGTAACACTCTTTGAGTGGATAAAACAATCCTCAAGCATAATGAGTTTCCCGAATAACAATTTTTACACTATGACTGCTGGACAAGAGGACATCACCAAGAAGGGTAAGTCAATTCTGAATTACTCGTGCTTAAAACAGACTTTCAAACATTTTAACTTCCCTCTTACACTTTTTCCTCTCTTGTTGTAAGCCCTTCATTTATTGTGTACTTTGCAGAAGCAACAGCCCATGAGAGGTGACCTGTAACACAACTCCACCCTATTGTTCATAAAGGTCAGTGATATTGTTTGTACTCCTAACCACGGTTCAAGAGAATGAATACCCTCCTGTACTGTACAGTGTGTCTCCATGTGTTTGATGTAGTTTATAACCACTAAAGGCAAACAGAGCTTCATTCATACGGAGGCTTCCTCTGGTGCCGCAGAGAGGGAAGGACTGTCAGGAGGTGGGTGTGCCTAAACACATGAACATGTATTACACTGCAAGCTTTGCAGCCACCTCAGTATGAATGGTGGAACTTCAGCAGCTTCAACTTTGGTGCAGAAATTTTAAATCTTAGTGAGGAGGAACAGAAAGAGCCAGAACGCGCGCAAAGACTTAGCGGTGTACGCAGGGGATTTTTTAGCTCGCAGTGTAAAAGTTGAAAGTGAAGGGATGTGTCAGGGTCAATTATGGGTGCAAACACGCGCCGTGCAAAGGTTGGCAGAGTTAAAAAAGCGAAAGAAACGACATGCAAAGTTTGATTCAGACCGCCAGTGATGTGGGGTAAGTAAGTCTCAGTTCATTTTCTTTTATAAATCATAAAAGAGAGATAAGAGCTCCACCTCACAGCTGTGCGCCCTGCAGAGTCCAAAACGAGGAAGCAGTTATAGTGGCGTTGACGACTCTGCATTTACTCAGGTTGAGTTCTTGTAACTTCTCCGCGATATTTCATCACCTTCTGCACCAAGTGAGACTTCACTGAACTTTTGAGAGAAGTTGGGAAGTCTACTGGCCGTGCAGCAGAGCTCAGCCATGCGTAATGGGCGGTTTTGCGCAAATAGGAAAGGAAGTATTGCGGTGTCAGACAGAGATATTGTTACGCTGCCTACATCTACCTTCTGTCTATTTTAGGTTTTTGTATCACCTGGTCTGCAACGCAGTTCTATTTTTATGACCTGGTTGTACCTAACCTGCAGTGTGATGAAGGCAGAGATGCATCAGAATTCATATGAGCAGCCAGCGGAAAAAAACGCACAAAAATGCTCTTGTGGCCCATGTGGGCTTCACTGATCGTTTCTAGTTTGATGCGGATCGGTATGTGAATGTTGGCTTGTGAGCGTCACCTCCCGGAAAGAATCTTAGAGTCCCAGAATGCAGTGGGCGTCTCTTGAATACTTCATAAAATACCACAGAGTGAAGTCACTGGAATATGATGCATTCGGGGGCTGTCGGAAAAACGTGCTGATAACCAAGAAATCATATAGTCAAAAAAATGAAAAACACCAAGTTGTGTTTTTATGCACAAGCAGTAGTCTTTTAGTAGAATTTCTAAATTCTACTCCGTCTGAACAGATAATCCTCTTTAGAACTGCACAGGTACTAAAACTCACTTCAGGGTCTATTTGATACTGAAGCTTGATCAGATGATCCTCCCCATGGTTTAGTCTAACTTGAAGGCAGTTGTCAGAGTATCCTCAGTGCTCAAGAAAAAAATAACTTTCTTTCAAAATGACCCCAAAAATAAGTGACAAGCATGAGTTACAGCCTCCTGGTACAAAATTATTGGAGCTGTCTCAAAGCAAGTCGGAGTAAATATTACACAAAAAAGATTATTTCTAATATTGCTCCTTGAGGAAATGTATTAGATGCAATCATTTCACCAGATGGCACCCTCAGTCAAACTGCTTCTATGTTCACAGTGGTATTAAGTTAGTAACGGTCTGTTAGCTAGCTTCAACTTTCAGCATTAGAAATGATTAATGCAATAGTTCTTGACCATAACTAGCTATGTTAAACTGATCATATTTCTTAAAATAAGGGATGCATAATGTTGGACAAATTGATATCCAATATTTCCAAACTAATTTTGGCTGATACCGGTAGTGGCACACCTTTTTTTTTTAATTGTAAAGGTCTCTTGTGCAAAGAGAGGCTGAGTCAAGCAGAGCTGAGAGGGGAAATAGACTGGTAATTGCTTTTCCTCTATGACGTTTAGCTGCACCAATGCAAACCAAGCCGTGCTGATATACTTTTCCATCACCAGTTTGGCTGCCCTAGGATACACCAAGCCTCACCCAGAATGGCCCTGCTCTGGAGCAAGGCTGAAGCGGTAGTGTATGCTCTCACGTGCCACTCACCATAGCTGCGTCTCATTTCAGGGGTAGCATCCTTCAAAGGACCCAGCCTTCCTTGTCTGCAAAGACTGCTCGAGCTAGACTAAAATGAGACAGGCTGGTGTAGAGAGGTTTCTTGTTTGCGTCAGTAGCCATCCTCCCCCTGTCCTGTTCGTTTTCACCTTTGTTGCATTGGAAACACCACAGGTAAATCCAATCTAGTCAGTGTAATGTAACCTATGAAGCTAAGCGTTAGTTCATGGAGGACATGGTAGTCATTCACCCAGCTGTGATCAGTTTCACCTTCATATTCAGATTCATTGCTTTTGAACTAATTTTAGTGTATTCAGTATGCATTGTCATAAATGTATCCATCTACGTGGGGTTCCTAGCTATGCTCTCCCTACAAAGTCAAAACATGCTACTCGACTAACCCAGGGAGCCTCTTTTTGAGCAGAACCTTCTCCGCCAGTTAAAACATGGTAAAAAAGGGTGTAGCCTCTGAATTGGGACATAACACATATCCTTATAGATAGCTAGCATCAAAGCATTGCATCACATTTACTTAGGATGCACTGACAGCGGTAGTGTGGCTGCACGGTGGCATAGGGGTTAGCGCTGTTGCCTCACAGGAGGAAGGTCCTTGGTTTGCTCCCCACTCAGGGCCTTTCTTTGCATGTTCTCCCTGAGCGTGCGTGGGTTCTCTCCGGGTACTCCAGCTTCCTCCCACCACTAAAGACATGCTTGTTAGGTTAATTGATGGTGTGAGTGTGAGAGTGCCTGGTTGTTTGTCTCTATATGTCAGCCCTGAGATTGACTGGCATCCAGTCCAACCACTGGACTGGTAGCCAGTCATTAGACTGCGACCCCCAATGGGATAAACGGTATAGTAAATGGATGGATGGATGACAGCAGTACTTATACGGCAGCAGCTCGCACTGGTGGAGAATATACAGGACAACCTCACACGAAAAGATTAAAGAAGATGCATGCCACAACTCTAGCGTACTCTCCTAGCTTTATGAACTCGTCTGTGAAGGTGAAGTTAACATTTGTCTCTAGCCTCTTGGCCAGGGATGTCCAAACTATGGCCTGGGGGCCAAATGCAGCCTGCGGTCCAATTTTGATTGGCCCGCAGCAAATTCAAGAAATAAAATGAAATATGGCCAACATTTGAACATGAATCTTTTGCTTGACTGTACTGTACTTCATATTTTCAGCACAAGATAGTGCTACTGTGCTACTTCTGTAAACAAACATCTTGACAAGAAGAATTTTATTGGTGTTTTTTAGTGACTAAATTGAGACAACTCTGTACATGGTTAACACATTGGCAACCTAAAATCACAATATCTTGTTTTCTAACTCCCTGATAGGTTACAGCAGCAAATAGCAGTAATATTACGGGGGTCAGAGCCAGTGGTAGCTAGGGCCAAACAGGGCCCCCAGAAATCTGATTGGCACCCCCAAAAACTTGGAAATTATTGTCTATTTACATTGTCAGCCATTAAATTCTCCACCCCAGCTCCTCTTTTATTCTGCTTCCGACTTAACGAATGTCATATACCTTGCCTTGCAGATAATAAAGTGGCCCCAACATCCTTAAGTATTTCTGTATGTGGCCCTTGGTGGAAAAAGTTTGGACAACCCTGTTCCAGGCTGTGACAGTTTTAATATTCCCAACCACATTCTAACAGCAACACAATGAATGCCCCAGTTTTAAAAAAATATTACACACCCTGCGGTGAATGTAAGAAAACTCCCTTAATCTCACAAAAGCAGAGTTTAAAATTTCAAATTGTTGAAGATAATTTCACTAAAACATTCTCCTACATTTTCACATCATCATTTCGTTTTTCCACTAATTGAGAGATAAGTTTTAGATGACCTGTGCATGGTGGTGTAGTGCATGAGTGACTGTGGGCGGGAGTTTCATAATGAGTGACATGGGGTTTCCCTGCCTGTTTCCTCCATTCATGTGGCTGGAGATTGAGAAGTATAGAGCTGTCAACGAGCTGAGTAGTGTTTGAGGCAGAGGAAGAGAGACTATGTGAGTGGGGGTGGGCAGGAGTGTACGTGTAAAACAAGAGACAATGGCAGGAGTGTGTTTGCATGTTTTATTTATACAACCTTTATTATAAGAGCTTTGTTCTTTGAGATCATGCGTTGTTGGCCAGTGTGTGTGTGACATACTACTCATTCATTTCCTCTTTGTGCTTCAGAGTGACCTCAGCAGCAGCACAAACTTCCTCTTATCACCTGCACCATTTTGCATCTCTAGCAACAAAATGTGTTAAACAGGAGGAACCAAACACTCAGACTCACTCACATAGTCACGTGTCCACTTCATCTGATATTCACTGTTATCACATCACACGTCTTTTGGCTTAGAAACAAGATGACAGATTACATGAAAAGTACTCAGAGCACATGTAGCAGCCTTTAGTGATACAGCAAGTGGAGTTATTTCTAGCCAGCTGAGACTATTTGGCAGATATTGACTAATACAGAAAATCCTTCAGTGAGTCAAAACACATCAACTGGTTAAGATGTGTTTATCTAGTTTCTGTAAGGGTTTATTCACGTTTTGTCATTTAATTCTGATAGTAGCAATAATGACACCATGTATCAATCGGGCCACATTTACATGTTAATGATGTGAAAACGGCAAGCTTTTGTTGCGTTTTGGCAGGGTATACACAAAGTTTTTAAAAATTTTCCAAAGTGCAAACTGTTGAAGCTATTTGTTGTCATATAAACTGGCAATATGTTGACCTGACATGATAGATAGTCTGTTTCAAACATTGCATAGGATACTAAATCTGGGTGATATGGCCTAAATTTAATATTGTATTTTCTTGTCCTTTACGGTGTGAAGAGCTGCTACTGATTTGAGCACATTTCCTGATTGGGGCGTTCACAATAAAAGCATTTAGGAAAGATAATAACTATGGACCATTAGCTTGAAGAACTTGATGGGAATAGCATGGTTTATTGTAAGATTATCTTTTTGCCTTTATTTTGATAATACAGCGGAAAAAAGACAGGAAACAGGGGGAGAGTGTGGGAAGATGTTGCAGAATATGTGCCAAGACTAGGAATAGGTCTTGCAACTAGTGAGCCTAGGACCACAGCACCAGCACATGAGCATCCACCCCACCAACTGAGCTAAACCAGGGCCCAGGAAGTAGCATTTTTATCATTGATTAGCTTTAGCTTAGCTTAGGTTTGCCAGCAAGTTTACGGCTGCTTCTCTGACCCCTTTTAACACCTTGATCTTTGACTCATCTGGACTTAAAACAAGTCATAGGTTAAAATACACCTTTAAACAGTTGTTGAAGCCATTATAAAATGAATCGCTGCAGCACTTGGCTTAAGACAAACCAGGAAAAAAAAAGGCAACACGCAGCAGTCATCAAACTTAGAGAGGAAAAGCACTTATTTTACCTGTTTACTGTGTGGCATGAGTGGGTGATGTTCGGTTAGTTGCTCAGCCACTTGTAATGCTAGGGCATAACATGCTAGTTAGTGCACCCAGACTGAGTTGCTGGCTGAAATTTTACTGGTATAGATACGCATTTACCGCCGACCACTGTGGGATATATTTCACATCCATCTCAGCAACCACTAAAAGTCTGTGTTTGGGAAGGGCAGGTCCCTTGAAAAAATTCTCAGAGGGTCATTGTACTATTGCTCTATGTATGACATAGTGGGTAGGGTTTGTGCAGCCCTGGTGAGCAAACCACATAATGTGAGCCTCACAGACAGCCTCACTGGTTTTTAGAAGAGCAAAAACATCTTTTTTGCTGAGAAAAGCTTTCAATCTGGTTCTTCACTTTTCCTTAAAGCAGAGGACATGCAGTCGATTTCTAATAAAAAAAACTCCTGCTATAGCTATATCCAGCTTATCACCTCACCAGCAACCATTGTTTACCGGCTTGTAGTACAATTAAACTACACCTGTTGCTACCTTCTCCTCAAATGAAGCTGATACACTGTCAGACCTGGCAGAGATGTTTTAAGGCTCATGTATGCTCTACGCATATAAGAGAATAGATAAGTGCATTTCAAACTTTACAACCTGTATTGGCTTCATACTTACTTGTGTCTATTATGTTGTCATGGACACAGAAAAACGAATCATCTAGAGCTCTCTTAGGAAACTGATGCTGCTCCATTTGTCCCATAGACTGAATAAAGAACGGTCCATCCTCTGCTAAGCTGAGATCTTGTCTGTTGTCTGTCTTTGTGCTCAGCTAAACTATCATCGATATGTTTGTATTTGCCAACAACTCACTCAGTATGGCAATATTTCCTCAGAAAACTTGATTAAGTTCCACCTTTTTCCAAATGATCCTTTTTTTGGAGTATTTTGCCAATCTGGGTTGAAATGTTGGCTGCAGTGCTAAACCCTGCCCCCTTGATTGGTGGTCCTATTGCTACGTTTGGTTTCATATCCATAAACTTTGAAAGAACAGATAAAAAACAGATGAAATAAATTCAGAGTATAGACAAATAGCTCTGTCTGTATTTGTCCACATTTCAGACATAGAGCATACATAAGCCTTTAGACTGAAGCTTTGCAAGATAGAGCTTCCTTGAAAACAAACATGGAATCTGGCCAGTCTATCGGCTTTGCAAGGTTAGTAAAATGGAGTTTCCTTTGAAAACAGAGACTTACTACTCACTTCCAGTGGGTATTTTCTTCAAATTTGCTTGATGTGTACTTTGCGATCTCTTGGAGTATCAACTCCACCTTGACTGTTCACACCAGAGACTGTAGAAAGAATTGGACAAACCCTGTGTGACATCAGCTGTCTGCTTACAATAGGCGGACTCAAACAGCTCTTGAAGCCAATCTGTGGCAGCTTCCATATTGAAATCACGGTCTCAACCGAACTTTGGATCAACCTAACTGCTCGCCCACTAAGCGTGACTTCCTGTCAGCTAGCTAGCTAGCATTCTGGTCGACAAAAACTTAGCTTCTGCCTGTCGAGCTATTTGTCAATCAAATGAGATGCGCCAATCAGTCCGCAGTGAGTTTTTTTCTAAATATAATCTAAACCATAGTGGTACAAAAAAATTCACCCCCCGTAAAGTGAGAGCACATGAAGACATTAGCTAATGAGACAAGTTTTGTTTTTTGAACCAGGTTGTAAACCAGTTTATGTATAGTGCTAAAACCGTCTGTTTAAAAGGTGTCCAGATGGGACTTTTGGTGTTCCTGCAGCCAGCTTCAAGTGGACTCTCGTGGTATTACAATTTTTTGCACTTCCGCGTTGGCTTAATTTTTCATGACCGGAGGTTGCCGCTTGGTTCACTCAAACGTCCGTGTGTTTCCCAGTTTTCTGTTTACCAACTTCAAGAAAGACTGTATGTGCGCATGTACTTGTAGTTTCTTTAGAGAGTCACACTGCCAACCACTGGCCTGGCATATGTACTACAGCAATTTCAGTTGTGGGTCCCTGTGCATGATGGTAGTTATCAAACTGTCGTTGTCTGAATGCAGGACTTCTTTGATGCTGTAAATGGAAAACAATTCTGTTTTCAGTGGTTCATTTCTGTGTAAGTATGGCCTTTGTGTTCCTATGAAGACTGTCATTAAAATTCAACACTATTTTACCCCTACAAACGTATGGATTTTTTCCTGGATGACTAACGGGTAGAAATAAACTCCCGAGTACTCTCTTAAAGCAAATATAGTTTTTTTTTTTTCATTTTCACAGCGTAATTCATGTAGACCTTAAAACCACAGTTCCATAAGTGTCCAGCAGAGGGTGTCAACATTTGAAACCTCCAGCAGATTCAGGCCAGTGGAGGTACAAAATACCCTCAAAACCAGGTAAATAATCATGGAAAAAAAACAGATAAAAACTGTGGAAAAATAATATTACACTGATAAGAGATTCAAAAGGACACTCAAAATACAAGACACATCAACAAATCTTTAAAAAAACACAGCAAAATCCTTTTCAGCATCTGGTCTCGGGTGTTTGACGGCCTAGAAAAATAAAAATCCCAAAAGCTTCCTAGTTGTTCAGCTTTTGTCTGTCACCTTTTCTTACTGTATATGGGATTTTATCAGCACCAAGAGAGTGAAATGGGTTGCTGTTGTGAAGTTCAAGTTGTTTTGCCTTGAGGTAGTTGATATTTCCTTTTCTGAGGACTGACAATTGAACACTTCTTTTACCCCAGAACACCAGAGATTTTACTAGGTTCGAATTTTCTTGGAAACGTTCATAGCAAGAGCAAACACAACCCAACAAACAAGTTATAGCTGCTTTTAGACATTTTCCCAGACAAGTAATACTTTTTTCCTTGTAACTATTAACCATTTGTGGGTAAAAAGGCAACCCTGCTGATATGAATTATAAGCGTATTCATAATTAAATTGGAAAAAAGAGATGGGAAACAAAAGCCAGCTCACATAATCAAAGGTAGTTAGACTTCATCAGTGAAGGAATTCCTCTACCCTTGTGGTCATTATTTACGGGAATGTGACACCTTTGTTCTGACTATGATCACAGTAAAGAAAGCCTTCTCTAAAGTGTTGGTGGGATATTCAGCTCATGTTGTGAGTCAGTGAGCATGGAAATGAATTCAAAGTAGGAACTGGTTGATTACAGGTTTCTCTGTGTGCTCTGCCTTTGTATAGACAAATTAGGGGAAATAAACAGACATGTTGCCATGATACCACAAGTAGAGGATGAAGACAAAGCTTTAAGGTTGATTTCAAGTTAAACTTTATCTGTCACAGTCAGTTTTAAGTTGGATGCAGTTTAACTGATAATCATAGAGTTGAGGCATCAGCTGCAGGAGAAAGTGAAATTATTAACAAAAGCAGAAATCAAATTAAATGAACGCTGCAATAAACTTGGACAAGTTCATTCTTACTATGCAACTAACCACTTACAAAGGTATTATTTACTCATTTATTGCAGTTTTTAAAACCCCAGTGGAAAAATCCAAGTCCAGTATTCATTGCCTTGTAGCTCCAATTTGTTCTGTCTGGAGTGCAACATAAGCTAAGTATATAGCTGCTAAGTTCTACATTTCATTAAGTGGTATCTTCTAATGTTGAAGCAAATTCACAAGCTGCTGTACCTCTAGTGTCCACTTAAGGCTGCCTGCCAAAGCTCTCAAAGTCTCATACTTCATGAAGATTAGTTTTTTGAGTGTGTTTTTTTTTTTTTTTTTTTTTTTTCTTAAGTTGTACATTTTGACTGTATTGCTAAACAATGCTCACCCACTTTTTGGCAGTGCTGGTTTTGGAAGTGATATTCGCCATTCATTTCCCCATACACATTACGTGAAGTCCTTTATTACAATGTTTTAATGGACAAACTAGCTAACCACCTGCCTGACTCATGACTATAAAACATTTGATTCGGTGCAAACACGGCATTTGAAAACTGAGAAAAAGGAAAAGGTACAAGACTATGTACATGTACAAGACTACGTATTCCACAATCCATTAGGATTCATTTTATTCATTGATAATGATAGATTGATGTAAATTGAGCTTTTTTTGCTTCATACTGCAGTGGCGTGAATCATCATCATCACCAGTAGACAGCCTTTGTTCATGGGCTTGCCTGACATTTCCTTGGCAACCAGAGACCCAACCAGTGAGAGACACTTAAGGATTGTGGGTAGTATTTTTGGCTAAGATTCCATTAAAACTGTGTTTTTCTTAGGAGGTTAATATCTTGTGAACTTTTGTCTTCTGCAGGAATGTTTACCATACTACTGTTTCAGACTCAGGTAGCTCATGGTAAGTCTATCTTGGCTACTTTAGACAACATGGCTAATAACCAAATCCACCATGGAGTAAATGAATGGGATTTTTGCTTCTGGAACCACACTGCTGAGCACGACATCAAGGCTAAGAACTATGCATTATTGAGGGTTTGGCTAAGCTGACTGACAGGTGGGAATGTTTGCCATGAGGCTAAACCTACCTCAGCACTACCTTTTTGCCTGTTTGACAAAAAAATTGATTCTAGTCAGTGTTTCTGATATGTGAACGCCACTGATTACATTTATCACTCCATTAAAGAAACCATTGGGTGACATCACTGACACTGCGTCCATGTTTTATACGGTATGATTTGTGTTCACCAGCTGTTAGCTGTCTCTCTGTTTGGTGTTATTAACATAGTGTACAGCTTATTTATTGGACGGGTTTTAGACATACTGTAGGTGCTGACATCAGTTATTGCAGCATCATGATACTGAAATACATATTTCCCTTTAAAGCTTCACTGTGATCGCCACAGTATTTTTTTTTTGTTATAGAAGTTATCATAATTTCATATCTTGCCTGAAAAATGGTCAGATAATACTTTACTGTGACATGTTCATGCACTTTTGAAGCATTAATTCTGTCTCAGTCTTAAGTGCATGAAAGGCTCTTGTGTCTAATGTCTCAGCAAGAACAAGAGAGGTCTATCCACCCACACCACAGACTGTCCTTCAGAAGCAGAGCTTCTTTACTACCCTGCGAGTTCATCAGTAGGTGTCTCTGAAGGTGACTTTTGCCGCATTTGTTGCAGTGAGCGATGCAAACCACAGGCTCATTTGAATGAAAGTGAACCTCATGTCTATTTGTGCAGCGAAAAAAACAAATGAATAGGCAGCTTTTATACCACACATACTGAAAAATGCTCAACTCACTGTCATGCTTGTATCTTGAAAAGGTGTGACTGAATGTATTCATCCTGTTTAAGATGAATCTTGCGTTATTCAAATGTTTTTGATGTTTCATTCCAGAGAAGCAAACTTCTGCTTGTGCAGCGACGTTTTCATGTTTTCCCCTCAGCTGAAGGAGTACCTTAATCCTCCCTATTCAATGGCCACAATACCTTTACTGAACCACAGGGAATAATGGATGTCACACATGTACTGTGTTTTTCTCAATAATTTTTCACAATGGGCAGCCACTATGTTTCATTTCTGGCTGGAGCAGTTTCAGCCAACTATTAGGATCTTATTATGGTCTTGAAAATACATTATGCCAAATTCTCACACTGAAATATATATATACATATATATTTTTGGTTGAGTACATCACTTCAAATATTTTTAATAGTTTTCTGCTGGACAATTTATTCTTTTTTATAGTTAAAATGATCTTTTTTTTTGTCAGCTGCCTTGACAGAAACAAGATCATCGAGTTTAAAGACTGCTATAAAAGGAAACGTGAACTGCAACTGAAAGCTGCTCTCCTGTTGCTGTGTTTCACATTAATGACCACAATTACTGTCTACCATTGGCTGTACATTGTGCCTGCAATGAATAACTTCATCCCATAAACCACTGACCTCCTGAACCCCTGATCATTGTGGCCCAATTCGACGTTTTCAAGTCGAGCTTCAGAAATGTGCTTCACAGCTCTGCCCAACTGTGCTGCTCACTTCTTGTTTTGTAATTGAAGATTCTGATCAAAGAAACAAAACTCTATAAAGGTCTACTTACACAAAAGTGAGACATTATCTTCTTTTCACTGATGAATTTGCCATAATGAAGGAGAAAAGTTGTTAAAGTGTCTTACCTAGCCTACAATGTGAGCAAAAATACTTTGTGAGTAGCTGGCAGTGCAGAAAGTAGAAAGGCCATTTTTAACAGTTTTTCTCCCTCATTATGAGAACTTCATCTGCAATGCAAAAATGGTGGCTAACTTATAAGCAAATCCACCTCGCGAACATAATTTTATTAAAAGGCTCCTTCTTTTGAAACAGAAAGTAAGCAATGGAGGTAGGCGGAGCTGAGCTGGTGTCTCTACCTCTATAGTATTTGTCATCTTTTGTTATTGCTTTGATTGACAGCTCCTTGTTGGCAGGATTGACATACTGTGAGTTTGAATTAAATCTTCAACATTTTGGAAAATATGTCTTTCTTTCCCTGCTAAACACTTATTAAAATCTAGATACAATTCATTGACCTTTTATCTTGTTCCTTCAGGAAGCTGAAATGCCATAGTTGCAGCTATTAATAGAAACTCAACCAATCACTGCACGCTTTGTGTAGCCTTGCAGATTTGTCCAGTAACTGCAACTTTTCCTCAGTTTTGGCCAATCAGTTTAGCTGCAAACCCCCATCAGTCAGCACTGCTATCACCTTTAAACAGACCACAGTAAAAGTGCACTATGTACTTCAACACTGGGTTGTAAGCACACACACAAGCATCACACACAGCACAGGGACAGGAGTACTTCCTTTCTGTTACTATCGAGCCACAATTTTGACACAGAAGCCACCAATTAAAAAACACCCCTCTTATCATCACCATCTCACTTTTACAGGAACTAATACCAGCAGTTTTGTTGATGCAACTTCCTTGGCGTTGTGTCGCATATTTCAGACAATCAATAAGGTTTGCATATATTCTGAAATCCCTGTGTGAGGGCCTTTTTAAAACATGTAAACCACAACATTTGTTTTATGCAAAAGACTCACTGAACCACAGGTCTTGTCATGTCAAAATATGGCAAGGAGAGTAGAAGATCGAGTGTCTGTTTCTTGACCTGAGTAGGCGAATGTAAAGACTTTCAGTTGATGGTGTTAGAGCATGCTGTATGAATGAGTGGGTGCAGTGCATGTGCATACCTGCTGCTGCTGCAGCCAGCTGGAACCTCTTATCCTTTTATTTTGGAGATAAAGTGAAAGTACAAAAATGTTAGAGCTGCCAGCAGCTATCAGTTTGTGTGTGTCTTTTGACAATCTTTTTTGCTGATAGCTTGCTGAGCATGTGGTGTTTGACCTGAGTCACCTAAGAAAGGACAAGATGTTTGTTGCATGGTCTGACATGGTACCATTGCAAAAAAACACAAAGATTGTATTGTCTGATCTGGCCATTATTAATTCATTTATAGTATTGACAATCATCAATAGAAAACCATCTACATCTATTCCATAAGACAGTTGCATAGGAGGGGAATGAATCTATCAAAACCACGGGCAACCTCCTGTAAACTGCCTAAACTGCACAAAAACCTTGGCAATGTTTTTGTGATGAAATATTCCCAAGGTTTCTGTGCAATTTAGACAGTGTTCAAGAGTTTTCCTTCAATTTTTGGCAGTTAAAAACAAGAAGTCCCAAAAGTGGTTGCCTAAGACTTCTGTTTTTGCTGCTGTGGTATTGAAACAGATATTGACAAATAGGTAGATTTAAACTAGAATAACTTGATGTAGAGGATTTTCTTCTCTGCCTAGTTTTCCTAATTCTAGACAGTTCACGTGTGAAACATTTTAAATGATTATTTTATTTTGCTCCAAATGAATTTATAATCTAGTTAGGTTTGCAGCTGTAATTTTGTCATGTGAAGAAATGTGAAACTTCAGGTCCATGCCACAGTTGTGCAGTTTTTCTGTTGAGGTTTGTTGTTTTGCAGCGAGTCCATCAGGATCTGATCTCTTTTCATTCTCAGTTCACATTAAAAGCTCACAGTCTCTTCAGCAGCACAGTTCACTTTTATACCTTAATAGGCAACAACTCTCTAGTCTGTTATCAGAGCCTGAACTTTGTAACAAATCCTCTTCCTGAAAGGAGGCTGTAACTTTAACAGTTTGCTCACACCTATTAAACTTCAAGGGCTTTGGTGGGCGACCATGCTGGTTTACAGTTAAAGCTACTAATTTTCAGGTGTTGCAGCAGGGTGGTGACACAAGGGGCAGTGAGGGGTTAACTGTCTCACACTTTGCAGATTACCGGTTCCTAACGGCTGCCACACGTGCATCGTACAGTCCTGCATTGGGGTTTTTAGTCAGAGCTACTGGTTTCCAGTAAAGACCTGCACCCAGTGGCTTCAGTGCAGAGGAAGTGGTGGAGCCTGAAAGTGTATTCAGAAGAAGAAATGAAAAGTTTTCAGGCATCAGTGGCTTATCTTTTCATGCAAAAATTCACGCATGCATTTACATGTCTGCTTTGTATTCCATTCAGATCATGTTACAGTAACTTCCTGTGACCAGAGGGAATACATTCAAAGCTGCAGCTTTCTAAAATAAACAGAAAGATATTCCTTTAATGCATATCATTAGATGTTGTGTATAGTTTTGACTATACTATTACAGAGTGGCATTAAAACATCATGTAACAAAAGTAACCAACAAAGAATCTGTGTTCATGGTCAAACTTCAAGACAGAAGAGCCATCAAGTTAAAGGTTTTTAAATTTGAAAAGTCACAAAATGATCTTCAGAACGTCTCTTCTATGCTTCTTTAAAGTCAGTAGTTCACCACATCGAATCAACATGCAGCCAGTAGAATCACCCTGTGCTTTTCACAGGCTTATAGCACCACTTAGTGGAGAACAAATGACATCACATTAAGAATAAGTATCCACAGCAGCATGCGGTTATCTTTTTTTTTTTTTGCACGTGGCATAAACATGGCTACTTCTATTTATAATTATGATGAAAATATTTCTGTAAATGAATAAAAAAATTCTAAATGCTGTTGAAACCATGAAGACACACAAAATTGTAAAAATGTTAGAATAAATAAGTAGGTTACATGGAAAAATCACACAAGTTCAATCATAATCAGTCAATCAGAAAACTTAGTGATTAAAGTTAAAAGAAAGTGCAACCTGGTATCTTACTGTTTGAGTCAGGTTTAACTCCTGCATTAGCTCTTTGACTCCCCCTGCTGTTTGAGTTTAAAATCACTACATTTGAAACAATTTCCCAACCCCATACTTGATCTTAACATTTTGTTTTTATCTAAACACACTTAATATTTTTCCTACTTTTTTCCTTATGTGTTTTGATCTAATATTGTTTCCATTTTCTCCGCCAGAAGTCAGATTTATTGCTTTCATAGTCAATCTTTGAAGTCAGGTGCAGCTGAGATAATGATTTACTTAAAGGGCCTGGTACCCAGAAATGTATGTTTCAGTTTCAGTACTATTTTAACAGGGACCATGACGATGAACGTGAATAGACAGAGAAAAGCAGAGCAGCATTCTCCTTCTACATCCCCTGTAATTGCTTATTGGCATTTGTCTTAATGGGTATGTAGAAGAGGTGGAAAAAGTAAAACAGGATTGTACTCAAGTTAAGAACAGTTTCTCTGGTTAAAATCTACTTAGGTAAAAGTAAAAGTACTGGTTTATAAATCTGCTCACATAAGTAAAAGTAAAAGATTATTAAAACTAAAGTTTACTTTAAATACTGAATAGCTACAGAGGAGTTGTACAGGAAAACATGATATTTCCTTATTGGCAAGAACAACAAGAGAATAGATCTCCAACCAGATTGTTCAGTTAGAGTCACACCTCTAAAATAAAGTAAGATAAACAGCAAAATGGACAGGGTTAATTTAACTAATATGGAATTAAATTCACTACTTTAAAAGTGTCAATATTAGTCCACACTATAAAGTTGAATTACACTTTTAACGTGTTAATTATTTTACAGTAAGACAGCTGCAGTAACGACATAATCTGTGGTAAGGTGGGTCTTCTCTTCAGTCAATCTCATAGGAAGGCAGACTCATGTAAAAAAAAAGTGTATAACACTGCTGAAGAACAGTAATTTGAGTAAATGTAATTAGTTACTCTCCACCCCTGGTATGTAGTATACATCTGCGCATGAGGTATCTGTGTAAAAAGCATTAGTGACATTCGGCTATGTGCTCTTCCGCCTCAGTGTATCTGATCAACCGTTAGGTCTGCGGTTTTCATCAGAGAAACCAAGCAACTAATCTCAAACTAGTTATTTCAGCTCAGTGTTTCACTTAAACTTGCTGACACAATGTTTATTGCATCAACTTGTCTTGTTAACAGCCATTAGAAGAATAAAGCGACAGCCATAAACTTACTTGGATGACAAATTTACATTCAGCTCTTCTGGCTGGGGTTGATTTCTCAGATTTATCTTCAGAAAGTTGAAGAATTTCCGTAAAACTCTGGCGTTTGGTAAGGCAGGGAACTCTGTATGGGAAGTGATGCAGGCTGCAGGCATCTGCGAGCTGCAATTCTTGATGAGAAATATCCTGAGGAAGGGTTGATAAGTCCCATTCATAACAAAAGCAGCTCTCATGGACATGGACTCACAGTTTACACACCAATATCATCAGGTAACTCTAACTAACGGCACCACTATCACCAAGTACCTTATACAACCCAACTTCAAAAAGACCAAAATATCCCTTTAACATAATGACACTGAATGACTAAATGGAGGCTTAAATATTAGTGAAAGGGTGGTTTCCAAGGTTGTTATAGTTAACTAAAACTAACTAAATAATGAAAACTTAAATTCTAAAATCATTTTAGTTAACTGAACTAAATAGAAACTAAGCTTTACCAAAAAACAAACTAACTAAAACTGTACTGTGTGCTTACAAAACTAACTAAAATAAAATAAAGAGAGAGAGAAAATATCCTTAGTTTTAGTCTTTGACACAACCATACTGACTGGCACCTACACACAAGTCAGGGAGTGTAAAATTGCCTGATCTGATTGGTTAAGACTTCACACAGTGGTAGTTTTATGTCTTGAGCTGTATTCAAACATCATCATTAAGTAAATAAAATGATAAGAGAAGAGTACCTTGTTTTAATATGTTTTTAAAAATGTATGACACTCACTTAGCCCCGACATCTATCGGAAAAAAAACTAAAACTAACACTAAAACTAATAGAAACTTAACTTAAATGAAGCACTTTTGCAAAATAAAAACTAAACTAAACTAACAAACCAGCAGTCAAAACTAATAAAACTAAACTGAAATTGAACACAGAAAGTGAAAACAAAATAAAAATAAAAACTAATGAAAAATCCAAAACTATTACAACCATGGTTACAGATTTTTTTATGCTGTTAGGATTCTTGCATCTCTAAATGTAATGCCATCAAAGGTAGTGTAACTCATCATTTCTGTATGAAAATATAAACGTAATAGAGGAGAAAATGCTGTAAATATGTACTCTGTGGGTTCAAACAGCAGGAGTATACAATGAAACAGTATCTTTTACCACTGCAGCCTGGTTATATGACTCTTCTAAAAAGTGCCACATTTTATTTAATACATACAACATGCAACATTCAAGTCAGCGGTCAGATGAATTTATCAACAGATACAGTACCTGACTTTTGTCCTTGTTGTAGGCTCTTGTTACCAGAAGAGGGCAGTGTTTCCCAGATCATCATTGGCAGTGTCAGAGCGCTGGAATTGTTGCTTGGTATTTTGTAGCTCTCCAGAGCTACATCAGTGGATCCATTTAACCTCTCTAATTCACACAGGGTGAACATTTGAAGCCCAACCCCTCAGGGGTAATGGGTGATATTGATTGGTCGACGGGTATCAGCTGGATGTATTGATTGAAGGAGAGCAGTGAGAAGCTGTCAGGATTTGTTTCACACAGAAGATCAGCTCGGTGAAAAGAAAAAGCTGTGGCAATGTATTCAGCTAATTGTATGTGTGTATTTGTGAGCCAGTACTGAATATTGATTGCGCTGATGTTGAAGTTTTCCAGTGCTTGTGGGACAGAGGAGCAGCTGTCATCTCAGTGATACTTACTTAAAGGGATATTCTGCTAAAAATATCTACTCACCTTATTTGCCACTCACTTCTAGTTGTTATCAAATCAGTTTATTTTAATGAGAAACAATTCCTGTATCAATTAACTTTTCATAAAAAAAGAGCACAAACACCGCTTCCCACAAAGATATTGTCCTTATTTCCCTGAAAATGAGAACTGAAAGGATGTTGGGATTTGCCTTTCTTTCTAGAAAGGTTGGTCAAAGATGTTTTTTTAGGTTTGTATTATGAGACATCACAAAAAATGAGAATATCATGAAAAAGTTCATTATTTTTTGTCACTCATTCCAGAAAGTGAAACCCATGTATTATATAGACTCATTACACATAGAGTGAAATATTTCAAGCTTTTGTTTCTTGAAATGTTGATGATTATGGCTTACAGATCATGAAAACCCAAAATTTAGTGTCTCAGAAAATTAGAATATTTTGAAAAAGTTCAATATTGGAAAGTCATGGTGTCACACCCTAATCAGCTAATTAGCTCAAAACACCTGCAAAGGTTTTCTGAGCCTTTAAATGGTCTCTCAGTCTGGGTCAGTATGCTACACAATCATGGGGAAGACTGCAGACTTGACAGATGTCCAGAAGACAGTCATTGACGCCCTCCACAAGGAGGCCAAGCCACAAAAGGTCACTGCTAAAGAAGCTGGTTGTTCACAGAGTGCTGTATCCAAGCATATTCATAGAAAGTTGATTGGAAGGAAAAAGTGTGGTAGGAAAAGGTGCACCAGCATAAGGGATAACCACAGCCTTGAGAAGATTGTTAAGGAAAATCCATTCAAGAATTTGGGGGAGCTTCACAAGGACTGGACTGAGGCTGGAGTCAGCACATCAAGAGCCACAACGCACAGACGAATCCTAGACATGGGCTACAAATGTGTCATCCCTTATGTCATGCCACTCCTGAACCAGAGACAATGTCAGGCACGTCTTACCTGGGCTGTGGAAAAAACGAACTGGACTGTTGCTCAGTGGTCCAAAGTCCTCTTTTCAGATGAAAGGTCATTTTGCATGTCATTTGGGAATCAAGGTCCCAGAGTCTGGAGGAAGAGTGGAGAGGCACAATATCCATGTTGCTTGAAGTCCAGTGTAAAGTTTCCACAGTCAGTGATGATTTGAGCTGCCATGGTGTTGGTCCACTGTGTTTTCTGAAGTCCACAGTCAACGCAGCCATCTACCAGGACATTTTAGAGACCTTCATGCTTCCTTCTGCTGACAAGCTTTATGGAAACACTGATTTCATTTTCCAGCACGACTTGACACCTGCCCACACTGCCAAAGGTACCAAAAGCTGGTTCAGTGACCATGGTGTTACTGTGCTTGATTGGCCAGCAAACTGGCCTGACCAGAACCCCATAGAGAATGGATTCAAGAGGAAGATTAGAGACACCAGACCCAACAATGCAGATGACCTGAAGGCCGCTATCAAAGCAACATGGGCTTCCATTACACCTGAGCAGTGCCACAGGCTGATCGCCTCCATGCCACGCTGCATTGATGCAGTAATTCATGCAAAAGGAGGCCCAACCAAGTATTGGAGGCATATAAATCAACATACTTTTCAGAAGCCTGACATTTCTGTTTAAAATATCCTTTTTTATTGATCTTAAGTAATATTCTAATTTTCAGAGTACCTGAATTTTGGGTTTTCATTATTTGTAAGCCATAATCATCAACATTTCAAGAATTGTACCTGTAATGAAGAAGTGGAAAATAATTAATTTTTTTTGTTGAAACTGACTACATTAAAGTTTTAAGTAGTAAAAATATTTTTTTGAGTATGACTCAACTTGAGATATATAAGTTGCACAGTAATCCCTAATGAGTTAATAACTCAAAATATTAGAGGCAACTGATTACGTTAAATTTGAAGTAACTGAAAAGACAGTATTTGTTTAATAGCATGTACTTAGCCATTTTAAGTTATATCAACTCAATTTTAATTGTTAAAAACTCACAACTTGGTGTTTAAGTACTGTATTTCTAATAAAGCTACATGTTACTATTTGCCACTGTTATTTCCCCTTAGTCCTATCCCATACTTTAATCTAGAACATTTATACAACTCAAAGTAGACCAACTTAAGTGACAATAACTACAAGGTGCATAGTGAATCATTTTCAGTATACTGCCCATTGTATATTGTGGATGAAATTGCTCCCTGCAGGTCAGACTCTTCTAACTGAGTCAGTAACTTCTCTCATGGAGCAAAAGTGTCTAATACCCAAATGCACTCTGGAAAAAAACGCAGATTAAGGCATGATTGGCCTATGTTTTTTTTGTACAGTTACAAAAAAAATATTCAAACTGAGTTCTGTTTACTTACAACTAGAATGTGTTTAATAGAGTCTGGAAATAGAGCTGAAATGTCTGTTTTAGAGATGTACATTAACACAACTCATTTGTTTGAAGCATTTTCATCTTTTCTGTCCAGAGAAAGATTAGAAGGTGCATTTTGACTCAGAGAGTTCCCTTTCACAGAGGTTGGTATAATTTCCTTGCAATGTTGAAACAATTTCACAGGCAGGACTTCTCTAACTGTGTCAGTAACTTCATTCATGGTGCAAAAGTGTCTAATGCCCAAATGCATAGGCATGATTGTAAAATAATTAAAGTTAAAGAGTCCTATGTGAGGACACAATGACATGTGATTGCTGGAACTGGGGACTGGGGACCCGACCTTCCTGTTGAGATATGACAGACTCTAACACTGTTGGACTCTGATAATACTCTATACACACTTATTCATACATTGTTTATTCAAAGGGTCACAGAGTGCTTATTTACTGCCAAGTATATTTGTGACCCACATCTAAATAGGTTTTTTTTATATCTTAGAAATGCATGTAAAAATGTATTGCTTGCAGATTGTGCATAACGACTAAGCAAGGGTAAACTTGTGTTTGACTGACACTTTTGTAAACTCAGTAATTTCCAGTTAAAAACCTGTGGGTACCGACATCAATCAGGTAGATTCTATTAGTATTTTCTTTAAATGAGGGTATCAGTGACTCACTAGTGGACCTTCTGTGGAGACAAAGACATCTACGGTGGTCTTACTCAGGCATTAATCATGGTTAATGCACACACTCTCCGCCCAAAGGACCACACACATAAATATCTTAGAAAACCTCCAAAATCTCCAATACAGTCATCTAACACAGACAGAGATCCAACAAAGGCTCCCTAACCAAACTCCTTCTGAGAGAATAAGTGTCTTACTAACCCCCTCTCTGCCCCATGTGTCTTGGTGGGCTAATGAGAAACACAATAGTGCCTCACTGTTTCACCTGGAAACTAAAAATGTTTAGACTCAGGAGGAGGTGAGTCAGATCCTCTGACACATCTCAGGCTCCCAGTCTGGATGGAGAAGAAAGAGAAAAAATTTTGGAGATCAGACGGCGGGGAATGTGGGAGGAAAACTGAGGAAATTAATTTGTTGTTGGTAGCGAAAATGGAACTAGCTCCAGTATTGGCCTACATTAGGGGAAATAATAAGATAAAAATTCCTCATCTATCTGGATGTGAAACTAACTGGAAATTTTTACAGGTTCATTTGTGACCTACAAAAGAGAAATCCTTCGCATCAAGTTTGACAATAACTTCTAGAGCTTGTAACCACTGCTGTGTGGTAGGTGCTGAGCAGAAAGAAACAGTCTATGTTTACTTTTACCTCAGTGAAAATGTGTTTGACTGTTAAAAGACCTCAGGATGAAGCACCGGTTAGTTTACAATCCCCATGTACAGAGACTGTAGTCTTTGTGATGGGCAGCCCAGGTTCTAATCTGACCTGCAACTTCTTTTACACTCATCATTACCCACTCTTCTTCACCCTGATGTGGAAACAGACAGAAGTTCTATTACCTTCTGTTTAAGACAGCTTAAAAATCCAAAATTAAACTAAAACAGTTTTAAATGTTAAATAATGAAACTTACACTCCTGTGGAGACCGGGACGACTGCGGCTCAGTAGGTAGAGTCAGTTGTCTTTAAAGTGACAGACACAGTTCAGCAGAGGTCAAGCCAACTGGGGCTAGTAGGCCCACAATTCGTGAAATGAGGATCACCTAAGTGCATTGAAGTGATTGTAGTATAAAGACACCTGCGACTGGAAGGTCCAGTCACGAGTTATTCAGTATTCCTTGCTGCATTACACCATGAAGACAAAAGAACACTCCAAGCAACTCAGAGAAAATATTAATCAGGGGAATCAGTGTTTATCTGTCACACTAAACGTGAAACTGTTTATCTCTGTATTGATAAACATTTTCAGTAAAGTGCATCTTTCACACCAGAAACACCCCAACAATCTGCCTTTAGCCAGTATTTTGGATCAGATCTTGGCTTTGACCTAACACAGACAATGACACTAAAAATGTCTCATAGCCTGTGTGGAAAAGCCCCTCTGACATAGCTCACTCTGACTCTTCCCAATGGCAATTATCCTAAAGTGAGGTCAGCATTAGGACCCCCAGCACCATTGAGTCAGTGAGACCCCCTCAGGCATGATGAGAAATGTCTGGTGACTAAGTGCCTAGATTGGTCAGTTGAGGAAAGAGAGCATTGGCAGCATCTGGGCCAAGTCATTTTCACATCTTTCCCTATAAAACAATTGGTGAAGGTTGTTAGTGACTGTAAAAGGCCACAGATATACTACAGGAAACGTTTGGTTGAGGTTATTGCTGCCAAAGGAGGGTCAACCAGTCATTAGCCTAGGGGTTCACATACTTTTTCCACCCTGCACTGTGAATGTTTACATGTTTTGTTCAATAAAAACATGAAAACATATCATTTTTTGTGCAGTATTACTTTAAGCAGACTGTGTTTGTCTATTGTTGTGAATTAGATGAAGATCTGAACACATTTGATGACCAATCTATGCAGAAATCCAAGAAATCTCAAAGGGGTCACATACTTTTTCTAGCGACTGTATGTTTTTTGACATGTTAAAAATGTTTTTTTTTTGTTAATATTCTGAACAGTAACCATCAGCACTCAGTCAGAGAAAGCTAATTTCTTACTCGTTATTGGTCCTTGAACAAACTGTATTGTGATGATTAAATGTAATCAGTAGTCTTAGTGTGAACCCAGGAACAGAGCCGACAGATGAAGCAGTTAAAAAAGGTTTTATTTGGGGGAACACAGGAGTAAAGGTGGCGCAATCCAAGGTCCGAGGGGTGTGAGAGGAATCCAGGGAGGCGTGAGGGCTGCAGGCGTGAGGGCTGGCGGAGGAGGCTGTGAGTGAATCCAGTGAGAGAGTGTGGCAGCGTGGCAGAGACTGGGCTGAGCACTGGCAGCACTTGGAGGCATTGGAAGAGGCGAAGGGAGAGGAGGATTAGGCACAGGCCACAAGAGGCCAAGATATCATGTAGGTGCGGGAACACTCTGGCGCTGGAGAGACCTCTGAGCAGAGCTGAAGAGTGAGTGGTGATTGCTGGTATTAGTTGCAGGTGCGTTAGGTGCCAGGGGAGCCAATGCAGGAGGAACGCCCAATCTCTGTCAAGAGGATCACAAACACTCCACACAGGAAACAGTCTTCAGGAAATCACCAAAATAAAACCAGAAATATGTGCAATCACCACATGTATATTAAGGTGGACATAGCAACAGCTATCTCAGAGTGAGGCTTACAAAATGTAGAGCTCCTCCTGCTGACTGGCTATAGTGAAGATCATAAACCCGTAACTGTAACATAAAAGTAAACAGGTGACTGGTGATCCCAGGCTGATAATGGAAAAGCTGATCAACCTGCAAAGACTTGTGTTGACTGGATGATGTCATCAAGGGTGGGAGGGAAGGCCATGTTAAAATAAAGGAGGAGCTAATGAAGGAGTAGAGCAAAGTATCCAGATGCCTATTACAATTAAAAGGCCTATAATGATATTGTATTCAAATACATGTACTTAAATACTGAGGTGACCCCCTTTTGCACTTATAACAGCCTCCACTCTTCTTGAAAGGCTTTCCTAAAGATTTTTGAGTGTTTTCTGTGGGAATTTGTGCCCATTTATTTTGTAGAGCAGTAACAAGGTCAGGCACTGATGGTGGACAAGATGGCTGGCTCGCAGTCTCTATTCCAGTTCATCCCAAAGGTGCTCGATGGGGTTGAGGTCGGGCTCTGTGTGGGCCAGTTGAGTTCTTCCACACCAAACTCATCAACCCATGTCTTTATACAGGTACATTTACAAAAATTAGAATATCATGAACTGAGGCTGGAGTCAGCACATCAAGAGCCACAACGCACAGACGAATCCTAGACATGGGCTACAAATGTGGCATCCCTTGTGTCATGCCACTCCTGAACCAGAGACAATGTCAGGCACGTCTTACCTGGGCTGTGGAAAAAATGAACTGGACTGTTGCTCAGTGGTCCAAAGTCCTCTTTTCAGATGAAAGGTCATTTTGCATGTCATTTGGAAATCAAGGTCCCAGAGTCTGGAGGAAGAGTGGAGAGGCACAATATCCACATTGCTTGAAGTCCAGTGTGAAGTTTCCACAGTCAGTGATGATTTGAGCTGCCATAGCATCTGCTGGTGTTGGTCCACTGTGTTTTCTGAAGTCCACAGTCAACGTAGCCATCTACCAGGACATTTTAGAGGACTTCATGCTTCCTTCTGCTGACAGGCTTTATGGAGATGCTGATTTCATTTTCCAGCAGGACTTGACAACTGCCCACACTGCCAAAGGTACCAAAAGCTGGTTCAGTGACCATGGTGTTACTGTGCTTGGTTGGCCAGCAAACTGGCCTGACCTGAACCCCATAGAGAATCTATGGGGTAAAGAGGAAGATGAGAGACACCAGACCCAACAATGCAGATGACCTGAAGGCTGCTATTAAAGCAACCTGGGCTTCCATTACACCTGAGCAGTGCCACAGGCTGATCGCCATGCCACACCGCGCCGCATTGATGCAGTAATTCATGCAAAAGGAGGCCCAACCAAGTACTCTATGTGTAATGAGTCCATTATATATAGGTTTCACTTTCTGAATTGAGCGACAAAAAATATTGATCTTTTTCACGATAGTCAAATTTTTTGAGATGTACCTGTAGTCCTTGTGTTGTGCGCTGGGGCACAGTCATATTGGAATAGAAAAGGGCCTTCCCAAAACCGCTGCCACAAAATTGGAAGCATAGCATTGTCCCAAATGTCTTGGTATACTTAAATAGTAAGATTGCAGTTCATTAAAGATAAAGGGGCTAGCCCAAACCCATGAAAAAGGCTCCTTACTATTATTCATCCTTCACCAAACTTCCCAGTTCAGTGCAGTCAGTCATAACATTCTCCTGGCATCCACCAAACCCAGACTCACCCATCCGACTGCCAAACAGGGACGCTTGATTCGTCACTCCACAGAACACGTTTCCACTGTTCCACAGTCCAGTGTGCTTTACCCCACTCTGGCACGAGGCATTGGACTTGGTGATGTGAGGCTTGCATGCAGCAGCTTGGCTATGGAAACCTGTTCGATGAAGCTCTTGTGCTTACATTAATGCCAGTTGAACTCTTCAGCTATGGAATCAGCAGAACGGTGGCGACTTTCACACACCATTCACCTTAGCAGTCATTGACCCTGCTCTGTGATGTTATGTGGTCTTTCACTTCATGGCTGAGTTGCTGTTTGTCCTAAATAATTGTGCTTTCTAACAATATAGCTAACAGCTGACTGTGGAATATCCAGCAGGGATGAAATTTCACGAACTGTCTTACTGAAATCCATCACAGTACCACATTTGGAGTCACTGAGTTCTTCAGAACGACCCATTTTTTTAATCACAAATGTTAGAAAATGGGGACTGCATGGCTAGGTACTTGATGTTATACACCTGTGGCAATGGGTCTGATTGAAACACCACAATTCAAAAATGAACAGGTGTGGCCAAATATTTTTGTCCATATAGCGTATGTGACCAGGAGATGTAAGCAGCTGATGTTTCCATGAAACTGAGTGAATGTAATAGTCTTCATGACTAAACTTTCACAAGAGCTAAATTTTTATGTGGCTCTTAGTAATAAGTTGTGTTATAATGATACCTCAGAAATAATACATTTAATATCAATTACATGACAGATGATTAAAAAACACCACAGAAATGAAACGCTGTTTTTGTCTTCAGTTCTACTGAGATTCATCACCTCTCTCTGTGGCTTTGCTTTAACCTGAGCTGGGACTTCAAACCACACAAGCTAACACCATTTTCTACTTGTCAAAACATAAAAGGATGACACAAAAGAAGTGACTGAGTTACAAACCTTAACAACTGCAACCTAAAAAAGTTGCTGTGCAACAGATAATCTCAAAAAAGTAATTTTGAAGCACCAGCTTCATGCTCACCCAACCAGCGCCAGCCATTACATAAAATGTTCCAAACATCCAGAAATAAAAGGACACTGAAGACTCTGACCCAGACAGGCTTCCCTCCAGACAGAAGTAATGACTCTGTAGGAAAAGTAATTATAAGGCAAAGCTCCTCTCAGGCCTTAAAAGACAACTTTCCAGCATAAAGTACTATTTTTATTTTGTCCTTTGTAAATTTTATCATAGGATACTTGAAATGTTGATGTAAGCCAGACATCCCTTATTTTAGTGTAGCTGTTGTTTTTTTAGCTTTAAGGGAAATCTAATTATAAGCAAGTTCAAGCAGTATATAACTGAGCTATGGAACCATAATAAGACGTAGGCATGAAACACATCGCAACAACTTTGCTATAAGCTGAGGGTTTGATTCCCATACAGACACCTCACATCAACCACAGTGTTATTCATTTTAAGATTAAGTGTTTTTGGTAATCCATTTTGACTCATGTGCTGACTCAATCTCCCACAATCCTCCCACTATAGGGCACTTTGCTGAGCCAGCACTTACTTTCTCTTTCCCATGTATCTACAGATTCATAAGCAGTAACATCATAGGACGATCAATCAAAAAAAAGGTTATGTTGTTTTTAGTCTAATGGCCTCCTAATTTGTAATTTTATTGGAGAAACCTGTCTTTTTTCTGTATTTTCAAGGTCACTGTGAGGGATTTTTTCTTTAGTGAGGTTACAAGTTAACATTTTCTTGGCTTACAAGTGAGACCATTTAAAATTATGGATCTAGATGTAGCCTGATGTGATGCTGACTTCTTATGCACCTCTGAGAAAACACATAATGATACTCAGACAAAAACTGAAAGGGCCGTCACATCTGACATAGTACAGAGGCAAAAACACAGACTGTATGAAACATGGATAGTGTCTGTGATATGATATCACCAGATGTTTTTTATAAAGGCGCTTTACAGCTCAATCATGGTGGTGACGCTATCTGACTTTGACTGAACAGGCAATGCATTGGAGCTGAAGCAGACCTTACTCCTGTGTGAAAAGGCTGTTTTTAAAATTGAATTAGCAAATGTTTGCATCCTGTCAGCAAGGCCGCCGATAAGGGAGGATGAAGAGGAAGGCTTTCTGGGGTCCAGCCAAAGTGGGAGCCACTTTAATAATAACTTAATAATAATAATAACCACTCTTAAGGCAACAAAAGCAAATTGTATCTATATTTACTGTGGTACAATATAGGCTTTTTAAGAAAAAAAGTTGGTCAAAAGTGGCAAAAATGGTTCATAGTGGCAAAACAGTGGCAAAATGGGCTAAAAGCCCAAAAAATGAGTTAAAATGGGCATAAAAGTAGCTCAAAATTGACATAATGTGGCAAAATTTAATGTAAGGGGGCACAAATGGGTTAAAAAGTGGCATTAAAGGGACAACAATTATTAAAAAACATGGCAGAAATGGGCAAAAAGCTGCAAAAAATGGGTTAAAAAGTAGTTTAAAAAGGGGGCAGCAGCACAAATAGGTTAAAAGTTGCCAGAAAGAGGTGAAAATGGTTAAGAGAGGCAGAAATGTTCAAAAAGCCACAAAAAATGGTATAAGAAAAAAAGAGGCTACAAGAAGTGGCAAAATTGGCAAAAAGCCACAAAAAGTGGGAAAAAGAAGTGTCAAAAGTGAGCAAAACATGGCAGAAATTGATTTACAGTGGCAAAAAGAATTGGCAAAAATAGGTGGAAAGTAGTAAAACAGGTTGAAAAAGTAACATGAATAAATAATTACATCAGAACTTAGTAACAGTTTGTCACACTTATCAGTTCCAAAATGAAGAAACTGTTAGCCAGCACACTAGCACCAATGCTACTGATCCAGCATACACATGTTGATTTCAACAAATCACCACTGGAGAGGGGCCCATTCTCTGGGTTTCTTTTTTTCTTGGGCAGGCCTGCTGTCAGACCTAATAAAGCTGATAACAATGGAAAATATATCAGATCAGCATACCAACATAGTGGTAGTGAACTGGGTGGCATATTGAGATTTCAAGTTAGCTTAAAGCAGTACTGAAAAAAGTAAAGCTTTAAAATGTACAATAGCAACTTTCAGAGTACAAACATGTCCAACAAATGTCTACCCCTAAGAACTAAGCCTCCCTTCCCCTTGGTCCTTGGGCTGTAAACACTGAGCTGACAACAACAAAACCTGAAGAAGGATTATTTCAAGGGAGTTTGAGGAAGTAAATTAAACAATGCCACATATAAAGCCTTTTATAGGTAGCTACTGATAGTTAAGCCTAGGTCTTTTTCTTTGTGTTATCTGACTTAAGTTGCTGTCATTGTTCTCTATTCACACCACGCCAAATTTAATCATCCACTTTTAGTTATAACTGACTTCAAATTTACAGTATACTAATATATCTTCAGGAGACTGTAGCTAATGGATTAAGGTATACCGCAGGACTATTCAATTAGTGGCCTGTGGGCCACATGCAGCCCAGAACCAACCCCCGAGTGGCCCAGACTGTGGTCATATCAGAGGGCAGCCTGTTTCACAAGTTTTCATAAATTCCCACAGTATTTCAGAACATGAATGCAACACTCCGCATAGCCTAGCAACAGTCTACCTAATATGCACTGAGTTGTTTTAAAGCATGGCTATGTTGACAAAAGTAGCCCCAAAATACTGAGTATAAAACATGTCCTTTTCAACTGTGACTACAACTCTGCAAATTTAGTTTTTATGCACTTTAAGATATGCCTGGGTAAGATGTGACCAAAATTCTTATTTATAGAATTTCATTGTATTGTTTCATTCTATATATTTTATTTTTATTCTAGTAAAAAAACCTTTCTAATACCTCAGGTTATGTTCAAATACAGCTCTTTTGTGTTTTTATGCACTTTTCGATGTGCTTTTGTCATGTTGCAAAACTTAAAAGGGAGACTAAGAATAAAAACTCCATATATTTCATCAAATTGATTTATATTGGTTTGAAATTTGACATTACCAGCTTCTTACTGGGCGCCGAACATGTCGTACCTGGCTACATTTCTTGATTTTAAAAATTTGGCCCAGTTGAATTTGTAATTGAATAGCCCTGGTCTATAGGATGACAGTATAGGGTGAGTGGTCTTCCACAAAAACACTGATGCATACAGTCTTCATTGCACCAGTGACTCTGCAGAATTATCATATCCTGTTCAACATAATTATACATTACGCCTGTTTCAGACAGAGCTACAGTAGCATCCGGTGCAAATGTCTCTGTATGGTTCCCATTCTCATCTCTGCCAGTATAACTACACATAATATAAAACATCTCTTTGTTGTCTGTTATTTCTTCTGTGTCTATGCTGTCTACATGTGTATGTGTGTTCATGTCTGTGAGTATGATTTGTGAAAAGTGTGGGAACTGCAGAGGAGGATGCGTGTCCAAATTCCCATGACTTTCCCCAGATAAGCGACTGCAATGGAGAGGCAAGAATTTGTTTTTATCGCAGTTACCCCTGAGACTGGCTGATGTTTACAGTGTAAAGATCACAGAATAATGGTCAAAGCTGGGATTAGTGTTGTTTCTTTTTTAGTATTACAGATGACTGCAAACTGCAGACTGTATCGGACTAAGTATGTGTAGGGTAACATCTGACTGTACAAGAATCATGAATATCATATATGATTCTTAAGATGATACGATAAGTCTGTTTTTACGTGCCACACTACAACTGCTGTGTCATATGTATAACTTTATGCCAGATGATGATATCTTATATGACACTGAGAGTGCAGATCAGGTCAAGTGAGCAGATGTTTCATGTGTGTTGATTTGCAAAAAAAGACTAGACAAAGACAATGACATTAAATGAAACCATTTCCAGTCAGGCCCACGTGGATTCAAAGAAACTTTCCCCATTTGCCTGAGCTAATGTCAAAGTTCATAGGAAAGAAAGATGTATAAATATGTTGTGAACCGCATATCACCAAACTTAAAGGGTCCCTCAATGGTGTGAAAACCTGCACTTTCACTAAGCATAGCATCAAACTAGGCTTCAGGGCTCAACTTTCTAAGTTTCACTTTTGTCCTCCGAGCCTACTGTCACTGCTGCATTAATGTAGCTTTGCTTACTAACAGTACATTTAGGCAAACATATCTGTCTGCAATGTACCCAACAGAGCTTCTCTTGAAGCTGAGATTTGTGAAGAATTTATGCCACACCCAGATGTGATAACAAGGCTATACCTTGTAGTTACTCTTTAAGGAGGTGTAATTGGCTTTTTTTAGAGTATGTTTTGGACAGTGTTAATAATACTAACCTCATGTTTGTGGTATAAATAAGAAGATATAGTCAGCTGGAAGTTAGTGCAGATAAAAGATGTACAGCAGATTAATGACTAAGATCAGTGTTTATCACCTTAAGCACAGCACTAGCAGTATTTAGCCCCGTTACAGTGGCGACGTAAACCCTCTCTATTATAAGGCAGGACAGACCGGACTCATGTTGACAGCCCTCTGCTGAAGCTGCACTGGGGTTGGAAGGGGCTAGAAAAAGGGGTAGGGGTGGAGAAAAGCAGCAGCAGAAAAGTCCCCTTGGGGGCCAAGTAGCGGTTTATCTAGAGAGAAATGCTAACAAAAAGGCCATGTTTTGAGCCGTTTATGACTATGCTCAATATTCAAAATGCAAATGTATGAACATTTTTAATTCTTATGCCACTTTTGTGTCCCACGTTAAAATCGCAGCAGGCAGGAATTAAAAAAAAAGCCTCTGTTAAAGCCTGGACCAGCTGTGTCAGACAATGCTCATGGATGGTCCGTTTCCCTCTAGCAGTCCGGTTTGGTTCAGTATATTAAAATCCATATTTCCTCAACTGATGTCTTCTCACCAACCCCTTAGCCTTGCTCATTGTGATGGGAAACCCACCTCTTTAAGAGATCCAGATCATGTGGTTCACCTCAGTAGAGCTGGTTTTTTGACTCCTAAATGGCTCTTCATTTGGTCACATTTAGGCTTTTTAAAGTGGGTGATAAAACAGCAACAGATGGAGGAAAGGAAACTGGCACTCAAACGGGAGTTAGTAGTCATTGCTCACATTAAAGAACAGTTTCATAGCACAGGCTCGTTCGTGAATGGTCTCTTATCCCACAAGGCTTGTTCAATTGATAGTACATCACCATTTCAACTGAGCCTGTTTGTAACAAAAAGAGGAAGTTTAATGTTAAAGGGGCTCAGCTAGCCTCTTAGCTCAGTACAAGACTCCTCAAGATGCCTTTCTCCCTTCAGCTAGCTAGACGGTGCTAGGAGGTTGGCAGGATTGAGTATGTGTGATATTGATCACCTCCATGACAGGTAAATCTGTTGAACTTTGGTAAAAATCACTGTTTTGTAAAGTGTAGGAATCATACTCAATGTATGTAGAAATTCTTGGATGAAAACTGCCATGTAGATGTCATTTAGATCTGTACATAAAGTACTGACTTTCCTCCATTCCCATTCATTCCTAATGGCTGTCCTCTACTTCCTGACCCCCGAGGACATTAGGGATCACATGACTGCAAATAACCTATAGGGACTGATTACTTCTACACTCCGCCTCTCAGCTTTCTATTGTTGCAACAGTCAGCTCGGGCATTTGTCCCTAGTGTGCCCTCTGTTTTTTAACATACAACATTTACATACTTACTGGTCAAAAGGGACCGCCAAAAAGGGTCAGGCTGACACCTAATTTTCAACTCGCCCTCTGCTGGATCATAAGGAACACTACAAAACACAGTCTGCTGTGATGATGATTTTTTTTATTTAAGACAGGCCAGTTCAACTTTGAATATGAACTTTTCCTTAAATTCAAAGATTTCAAATAAAAAAGTATTATTGTTGCTTTAAAGAGCTGACTGACTCTGATACCAAAGCATGTGTAACAACCTTCTTCCTGACAAAGACAGCAGAAATCTTTCCCCAAATCACAACCTGTTTTAAAAAGCAAAGCCAACATTAAGTCTAGATGTAAAGCAGAAGGATCAGTAACCCTTTCATGGTTTGAAAATGATTTTGAAACTATGCATCTGGGAATTCTGGGAAAACAGACACAGCTACTGATTTTAGCAGCATACTGGACAGTTTCTCATGACACACGCTGTGGGGTCAGTTCAGGGGTCAACTTCTCAGACTTTCTTCTACACAAACACACAGGAAAGTGAGTGGTTTGGACTAAAAAGGAAGAAAGATTTCAGGCTCAGTATGAGATTTTGTGTTCTTTTTTCCCCCCGCTGTATATATGTGTGTATCTCAGTGTGTGTTTGTGTGTGCCTCAGAAAGATGGCTACTCATTAGTAGAGAGCTTTTGGAGGAAGTGGTGGTAACCGATGACTCAGCCAAGCCATGCATTTCTCTCTCGCTCTCTCTCTCTCTCTCTCTCTGCTCTCTGCTTCTCTATCTACATTTTATTCATTCCTCTTTCCATTTCTGGCTCTTTTCATTTTCAGCCCTTCTGCCTTCCTCTGCATCTCCTTTTTCATTCCTTTTCTCGCTTTCTCCTGATTCATCCTTGACCCTTGGAGGTATCTCAGTATGTGTGTGATGTGTGTCTGTGAGCAACACACTCAGCAATGTGTGTGGGAAGATAACTGGCTTCCTTCAGAGTGATTAAAACATTCCTCCTCTTGTCTTTTTCCTCTCTCCTCTCTCTTTCTCTGCCACTCTTAGTTTTTACTCAAGATTTTCTGATGAAGAGGAGGATGAAGACACTCAAACTGGTGAGTAAAGACAAGCTGGACATCCTTTTCCTCCACACATGGGCTGTTTTTTTTTAAATCAGGCTTAAATGAATGCAGGTCTAAGAAATGCCCTTCTTTTTAGTATGAAAGTATGGACTGTTTCTTCTCCTTCTTTCTAGATCAGATTTTCTTCCTATTAATTTTCTTAAAACAAACAATAAAAGCAGGAAAATCTAGATTTTAGACTATAAATAAAACAGGGCGAAAGAGCAGGAAGCTTTCAAGAGCTTTATGGAAAGAATTGTGAATGTTTTCCAAACTGTCGGATTTGACTTTTTGAGTCACAAAATGGCTGTTTTATGATTTTATAAGTACATTTTTTCATATTTGAGTTCCAATAAGCAGTCTTTAATCATATTTCTGTAAATAGATCACAACAAGGGAATTTTCTTGATCAATAAATAACATGTACAGTAAGAACAGTTTCCCTTTCTGCCGCAAAGGGTTAAAAAACAGAAATATCATGTTTATTGCAACAGTTAAGAGAAATGTATTTTGTTTTTTAAGCAGCGTGTCAGGTTGCGGCAAATATCGGCTAAATTTGGCACTTGGCAAGTGACCTGCTTCTTCGAACTTAGTCACATAATCATGTGTCATGTACTGACCGCACCTTTGAAGGTCTAAAGTGAAAGTGGCGGTGTAAAATATCCTGTTTATATTACAGCAGATGTCTTCTGACGAAAAATGTGATGAAAGAGGTCTGAAATAGTTTAATCACACTGATCAGTCTGTGTAAAGGACTGAATCTGTAAGTGATGTTAGTGGAAGTTTCACAATCTGTACTGACGCACTTTATCGAAGCAGCTGAAAGCTTTGTTTACTTGTTTATTTAAGAGGTCTGGATTCTGCACAGTTTGCTAATGTGTATTTGTGATAGATCAGACATTCAGTCATGTAGGGCTGACAACTTCCATTCGATTGGTCGATTGTTTGGTCGAAAAGCTTTTGTTCGAACAAGATCACCCTGGTTGTTTTTAAATTTCTTTTTTATCTGAAGGACCAGTCGATTAGTTGGTACCTGGGTGCGATTTTGGTTGGCCAAGTTTTACTTTGGTTAACTACAGCCCTACAGTCATGCATAAAAATACATTATTTTCTGTAAATTATCTTTTGGAATATAAGGGGAAGAAAAACGCACCAATCTTAAGTAAATTCTGCCACCACAGGGTCTCTTAATCTGATCAATAACAGATGATGATGAGTAGAGATGCATCATCCATTTCCACCCATCTCTGTTGCTTACATCTTTTTTTAAAATAAGGACTCATTCAATACAAACTCCACTCCACAGGGTGAATTTACTAAAAAAAAATAAACAAGTGTTTTGGTTTCATAGATTTTTTTCACATGATGAGGGAGAAAAACTGTTTAAAAGTGGCACTCCTGGTCAATGCTACAAGCTACTTGCATCTTGCAACTCGCAGTTCATTCCAGCATCTACCTCATTGTTTGAAATTCATCCATGAAACAAAACTGATGGCTTACTTTTTAGTAAATATACAGTGATTAATAAATTTATTAGACCACCCTAACCCTAACCAAAGTAAGGTTTATGCCACAGCTGCCCTAAATTAACAGCATTGGTAATTACCAAAATAGTTTTTTATGTTTCTGCAATGGTTAATACACCAATATGTAGAAGCTCTTTAACAGAAATGACATTTTTAATGCTAGAATATAATTATTATTGTTATCCATGAATTTTCAAATTTACTGATTTGCAAAAAAACTGAAAAAATAGAAAAGGACATTAATATTTATTGATTAATATGTCAATTATGGGAGAATTCAGTTTGAAATTCCTCATTCCTGTTCAAAATGGTAAAATGTGGAGAGCTCACTGAAAATGAAAAAGTCCGCATTAAAGCACTTCATGATGCTGGATGGTCTCTGAGACAAATATGACAGGTGGTCTAATAAATTTTTTAAGCACTTTACCTTTTGACGTGCAACTATTGTGGAAAAGACTATTCAAATTTAAAAAAAGAAAGTAAGCTGCAGAGATGGCGAAGCACTGGAAATGTCTAGTGGAGCCGCAACGTAACATTCAGCATGACACTGGCATTGATTAACAGTTCATGCCTGTCACAGCAGCTCTGTCATGGTGGCTGCCATGACAGGACATAGACCTTTTAAAACACAGGGCCAGACGTGTCTGTGAGAAAATTCTACATAATCCATCCATCTATTTTCAATACCGCTTATCCTGTTGGGGAATAAGCGGTATAGAGAGGCGGGTTCACCCTGGACTGGTTGGCAGTCAATTGCAGGTCTAATTCTATAAAATGTATTTTATAAATTAATTAGCTTGATGCTAGCACATCATGGAAATTTGCAATTAACAGCCTAATTAACCTCTTAATTGTGCTAATATGACTTTGTTTTGAAAGTCAAACATGTCCAGTCTAGACAGATCTGTTTGGCTTTATGTGTGACTGACTTACTCTAAGCTAACTAATACTATCATGAAAAAACACTGCCTCTGATGTAAGAAACTTGGTTCACTTCATCATTTCTGAAAGTTCATAGAGTAATATGATTGTCTGATGCCTAGAAGAACTAAGTTCTGCTGATTTTTGTAAGGTTCAAGGGCTTTTGGACCATCCTAGTGCCCCCGTTCAGCTAGAACTTGGTTGGCCTATAAATTGGCTAAGTCCAGAGATATACTGGTTCACCTTGGGTTTGCATATTTGTTTTGTTATCGTAAAAATACTTGTCTGTACACAATTTGTGTTACTGGAGGATGACTCTGGAGAGCACCAGAGAGCTTAGGCCATATATACCGACACTGTAAAATCCAATAGTTATCCCAACTCAGAAAAATAAGTTGAAGTAACTAATTTTCAAAAAGGTGTACTTCTTACTGAGTTATATTGAGTACCACTAAATTACAGGGTAGAAAAATCATCCATACTCCTGTTTTGAGTGATGCCAACTAAAAAGAATCAAGTAAAGCCAAAGATGGGTTTCAAACTTGCTGCCTAATACCCACAGGCCAGTAGGTGGCAGTAACTACATGGAGTTAGGACTCGGGGATAAAGAAGAAGAACTGCATTTGTTTGAAAACTGGAGAGAAGATTCGTGTGTTTGAGCTTGCGCAGAAGCCAACATGAAGTTTGCCCGCACTTTGGCAACACAAGCAGCTTGTATTTTAACCTCAGAGGAAGCTTTTTTTTTGACAACAGACCACAATGTAAGTTGTTTAGCAGGTAACAAGTATTTCTTTATTAATTGTTTCAACTGAGAGTAGTGAGCTTTTAACACAGCTTTTTAAGTAAAGAACAATTGCCCGGATTTTGTTTCTACTTAAACGTTTTAGCAATCATTCCTTACTCTTTTTGGTTTTGTCAAAAAACGTTGACATTACTAAATCAAATTAGTTGTTTGTACTATTCAGCTGAAAGGTGCAATGCAATGATCATTTTAAGCTGAGATAACTTAGTATGTTTAGTTCTTTACGGGGAAGGGCTATTTCAGAATTTTCAAGAAACCATGGGTGAGACTGTCAGTGCATCTGTTGGCACTGGCAGGCAACGCTTCTATCATAACTTCTGAATGTGGCGAAGCCAATGCTTTGCCTCACCGTGTCTCCACCCCACCAGGGAGGGAGTAATCTGCTGGTCTGAATCACTGTCTGGAGCCAGTAATGTTTATAAATATATACTCACTATTGGGAGTGGGCTAATGGTGGAAGTCTGCATTTTCTGAGTGCTTTTCTGGTTGTGGCGAGCCGTCATGAGGAATGGCTCCCAGACAAGTTGAATGAGTTTGACAAGCTCTCACACAGGAGGCGTGAGCAGTTCTTATTTATTCTGAATCACAGATACAGTCACATACAGATAGGGTGGTCTGCAACATTGACCCCTTCACTCACGATGTCACACTTCAAAAAACACTTCTCACTAAAAACAAAAACTAATAGACTCTACTCTACACAAAAGAATTTTAGTTGTAATAGCTTGATTTGAAGTTAACTATACTGAGATACTTTCAGTGCTCACATCTTTAAAAGAAGTACAGCTTACTCAGATATAATAATTTCACTCTACTTGACACAATTTAGTTCTTTTACTTACTTTTCCCAAGGTAATCGGTTTCCTAAATTATTTTAAGTAAACTTAACTTGTTAGAATTTGCAGTGTACCTAATGTGTTTGATGTAAACAACAAACATGGCTACAGTGATAATGGGAAAATTCTGAGCTCAAAACTGATATAACAATAGTCAACTGATGAATAATAATGACAGATACACTCAGGATTGAGGTAACAGTGGTGTTGTTTCACTTTAATTAGTGATCGTGTTAACTTCCAGTCTTGTTTAGTTTTCATTACATTATCAAAATATACTTATCAGATTTTTTTAAATGACAAAACAAATTTGCCTAATACAAATGTGCACGCTTGGCTGAAAGTAGCCAGTTTACAGGGTCACTCTTGAATGGTTACACAGAGGTTATTTCTGTTTGTTTCCGAATGTAAAGTAGGGCTGGGTATCCCCACTGATTGCCTGAATCGATTCAGTTTCGATCCACAAGGTCCTAGTTTGATTCAATTCAATTCAATATTGATTCATGTGGATATATTATTGTTACTAAACCTATTGTCAATATGAATGATTCTCAGAGAACTAAAGTTGGAACCTTCCAACTAAGTACATTATTAAAATATAAAGGTCTGGTTTAAAAAGTAACACAAAACTAGAAGTATTTCCACAATATTTTACCTCCATGAAACACATCCTGCATTTGCCCTCTTTTTTTGTCCAGCTCGAGTGTCTTTTTAGTTTTTAGATCCAAAATGTAGCCGAATTTCCTTTTAAGTTCAGTGGTTCCTCCAGTGGAGCAGAGCTGCTAGGCTCTGCCATGTTTGTTTTTAGATAAGCCACTTCTTGTAAGTCAAGTTTAAGTTTTAAAGATGGGCTGGAAATTTCGAGCAGTAGCCTAATAAAAGGGGCTCGGGCTTATCATCCATAATATATAATTATATTGGGGCCCATAATATTACAGCGTAGTTGTAGTAGTAGTATGGACAGTCACTAAAAAAGATTTTCACTTGACACATTTTCAGATGCAGTTTATGCTGTGTGGTGCTGTAATGACTATCTGTTGTCATTTGTGACTGTTTCTACAATGTCTTTCTATCACACACTGCTGCCTGCCTGTCTGCGTGTCATAGGGGTCAGGTGTGCAATAGGCAGACATGTATGGTCCTTAATTAGATGGCAGACGATCAGACCAGATTAAAGATAAATGTGCACGCATGTTAGGTTTTGTAATGCATGTTGTATTTTGTTCTGAGTGCTATGTTTTGTTAACTTCATAGAAAATAAAGAGATGAGTTTATTACTCATCTTTCTGAATTATTAGAGTTTCTACTCTTTCTGAGGTCTCTGCCATTTCCCCCTCTTTAAAAAGCGAAAAGTTGTGTGTAATTAGTGCAGGGAAGGTGCTGTGAAGTGGAGGAATATGGGAAGTAAAATAAAGCATGGAAGCTGTACGGAGCTTTGTATATGAGGCAGTGCTCCTGCACCTGTAGTGTGTGTGATTCAGTCCAGTCTGTTGCAGCTGCAGCTTGAATGATCTCCATCTAGTCGCCTGTGGGGTAAGACTGCTCATGCTGCAGATGGAGGTTTATGCACAGAGACATTCAGGTCATATTGATAATGTGTCAGATATACAAAATAAAATTAGTTTCAAGCCTTGAATCAGAGGCTTTTAGAGGCGAGTGTAAGTGAAATCTAAACCAGCATGTGGGATGCAAGTCTGAGAGAGATGCAAGGAAATGGAGAAGGCCTGTCTTTAAAGATCAGTCTCTGGACTATATGAATTGCTGTCTTAATCGAATCAAGCTTTTTTGTAATCCAGCTGTAGTGTAAACATCATTTACTAAAACATATGTCCTAGGAAGTTTGACAGACATGCTTGTCTCAGTGCAGTGACAATAACAGATCATGAAGATGCGGTTAAAGGTGCACCTGTTTGTCTTTAAAACTTACTTTCATTGTTCCTGGTGCTCCATGTGCACAGCCGACGTGCTGAGCCAATGCAGGAGACATATGGCAGCCATTGTATGGCCGTGTAGTTAACAGGAGGTATGTTTCCGCTATGAGCATAGCCAGATAACTGTGTTGCTAAACATCAGTATTAAAGTTTGTTAAGATCCAAGCAAAACTATACTGAATACAGTTTTAATTTGTGTGTGATAACCAACTGTAAGGATGTTAGTGCTAGTGTTTGTAGCTAGCTAGGAGCACTGGCACTCTCCTAGTGCACTGTAAAAGAAAGATGCATACAAAGGAGTACCTTGTGAGGTTGTTAGTCTGTTGTTTCTTTTTATTCATCAGGTTACTAATTACATGTCACAACATGATAAAAAAACTGTCAGGATAATTCAGGTTTGACAAAACTTTATTTGATGTGTATTTTAGCTTTTTAGTTTGGCTCATGTACTATGTGTAAAAATTAAGAAGGTAGTAAATCCAGCGAGTTCAGAAGGTAGTATTAATGAACAACACTGCAGGCAGCAGGTGAACGCTGAATATTTTGGCTTCACTCCCAGTCATACTTCACTGTTGGTCTGTCCATCTTAATATAGAGTCTGAGGTCAGAACATGTGACTCCTAAAGAAGAGGTTCATTCATACATTTATAAACTTCTTATATACCATGTTAGCTTATGATTTACTCATGAGACATCCAGATGACGACTTTGAAGTCACTGATCCCAATGGCTTTGTTTGTCGATATAGAAGCCTAATTAAAGCCTCCTGTTGAATGGAAGAAATATTCTTGTCTATTTCCAAATCTCTCCTTATTTTGTCTATGTAAAAACTAGAATTTAAATCAAAAATAATAAGAGATGCATAATTGCAAGGCTCAGCAGCAGCTATGTCTTTTTTTGTGGTGTTTGTTGAAAAACGTTGCTGCCAAGAACAGCAGGAATGTAAACCTTGAATTCATTCATGCCAATGTTGACAACCTGACCTTGACACTTGGTTTAAGTGGAAGATTAAAAAATTTTTAGAATAAGTTGGAGAAATTGCAATTAACATTCCTTAAGTACCCCAGCCACTTTCTTGTCTAGCCCGTCATCTATAGCAGTTTTCATATTGTTATGTATAGGCCTATTAGTTTCCATATTTTGTTGGAGGAGATCCCACACATACACCAGTACATTATACTAACACCCACGTATGCCAGCCCTGTTCCGTCAAGGCTACCCTCATTTACGATAAATGTGTGTTTTTGTCTTTTGTGGCTCTGGATCAAGTGATGCAGTTAGTTTTGGTATCATGTCCTTGCATCTCCACCACTGAGAGAGATCGAGAGCAGTGCAGCGTGGGTAGGCGTGGGAGGGCTTCGACAGAGATGACTCAGCTTTCTGTTGCCGGGTAGAGAAGCACCAAACACACTCCAACCCCCATACATCTAAAAAAATCACACTATCTGATGTAGCTGTCCTGCATGCCGCAGCCTTGGTTAAATGTTTATCTAGACTGTGTAGTGATTGTAATTTGAATCATAGATTAACAAGTAGCCATGTTTGGGTCTGTTAAAGTAGGAAACACGGCAAGCAATAATTTGATATCTGAAATGTTTTATCGCTGTCGGACTAATGCTTTTGGAAGTAGACTACATTCAGCAAGATAGCTCACCTAGCACTGACATATAAAACTTGCTGCTAGCCTGGTTAGCTAGCAAGCAAGGAAAGCATCATTTCCAACTTGACCTAAACATAAGCCACCTCTACAAGTACTTTTACTTCATCTAGAGAAAACTAGAGAAACAATATATTGCATATCTAAGACCTTTGTCACTTGTGTGTTTAATAGTTTGCCATCAGCTGTTTTATCTAAAGAAAGAGCAACCACCATCTTCAACTTTACATTTCAGTTCACAGCTTCTAAAGCAGTTGAAGCTTTCTGTTAGACAACATAGTACAAATTTGATATATTTAAACCACATTTTTCCCTTTACTTAAATGGTTTTCTATAAAACTGCCTCTGACAGCAATCAGCAAAAACATTAGCTCAAATGTGGTATGGAGGTTTCTGAAGCATCCAGCATTTTTTCCAGGCTTAGAAAAGTAACTCAGTTATGAATTCATGGCTGCTATTTTGATAGAAACTCTGCATATTGAGACATATTAACTTTATGACATTAGCATTAGCATATTTTATATGTTTGCTGTACAGAGAAACACAATGGCTTTCTACCTCTTGAGATGTAGATTCAACCGTAGCCTGCCATTGCTGTACTATGCACTTTGGGTATTGAAATCAAATTGTTGTGTTGCTCTTCTAACTATCATCGTTAAAGCCTTTTTTAAAAAGATTTATTTTTGGGCCTTTTTTAGATAGAGGAAGGACAGTGGGTAGACCCAGAAACAGGGAAGAGAGTGGGGACATGCAGCAAAGGTCCACAGGCCGGATTCGAACTTAGGCCACCCGCGCACATGGGTAGCACCCCAAACCACTCGACCATCTGCACCTTTTTAAATTGAACCGAAATGCAGCTTTAGTGATGAGGACAAAAAGAGGGAGGTTACTGTAATGTAGACTGAGCTGAGTCCAGTCAGGAAGATGGGGTAGAGGATCAAGTCAGCTGGTTTTCTCACTGAACTTTAACTCAGTATTATTAATATGCATAAAAATTACTTGGTAATTGAGCTCCTTGTTTTACACAAGGTGGAAAACAGTATTTCAAACTTCCCTGACTTCACATCCACTTCTAATACAATGCAGTCAAAATGGGGACCGTACAAGTTGGGCTGACACACACCTGTGCCACTCAGCAGTCAGCAGCTACTACCTGTCCAGACAGAATCCTAGGCTATGTTTACTCGACACATCCATCCCATGTGCTCCAAAGGTGTGGACTTTGATATTTTCCAACAGATTATTCCCCCACATCCAGAGCACAACCGGGGTTGTGTCAATTCTCCTTCCTGCCAAATAGTTCCCTCAGGTGGGCTTAAAGCTCTGCCCAATTCTTTATGTTTTCAAATAGAAAGAAAGAAGCTTAGTGTTTGTTCATGTAGGACTTGCAAGTCATCCGCCCAGCTGTGTTTAGCTGATGGTCAGCTGATCCTAATTATCGCTTCCCAGCTCCCACAGCCAATCACAGCACCTTCTCTCAACACAGTGGTGTATATGAATATGACTTTTCACTAATTCCTGCTTGCATTAATGCTGAGGCACCACACTGCTGCTGCTGGCAAAGCTCAACCTCCTCCACCCCAGCCTCCTCCTTTATAGCATAAAGCTGTTGCCCTCTCATTTTCAGATTCGTGCTACTATGGATTAATTGCTTTTGAACTAATTTTATTGTATTCAGTACTCATTGTAATAAATATATCTAACCTAATGGGGTTTCAGCTATGCGCACCCTGGGAAGTCACAGCATGCTGCTTGTATATCCATTTTTTTGCAATAAAATGGTTAAATGTTTGATGAGAATATCCTGAATGAAATTTAAGGATAGAAGACCATGTTTTACCCATGCTATATTTGTACTCTGCTTAAGTTTTTATGCTGTTCAGACATAAACTGGTGTTAAGGGGGAATTGGCTCATGAAAAAGCCTATGGCTAAAGAGGGAGGGGTTTGAACTAGCTCAGTGATGCACAACAGTTAAAATAGCCAAATGAAGCATACTTTTAGCCTGTAAGCACTTTACAGTAAGTGCTTAACATGAGAACAGGGAGGAAAACAAGACACAATATAACAACAAGTGAGAGGCAAGCAAAATGTCAGAATTACTTTGCTGTGAATGCTTATATGTCTGTATGTGTAGGCTAGTACTGGTTTGAATCATACAGGTATTGGTTTGTCTGAACCTGAAACCATGACATTGTCCTCAAAATGCCTCCTCACTGTAGAAATTCATGAGTCAGTGATGAGGAGTTTGTCAACAGTCAGGTGGATTTACGCCAAGTGGTTGTGGGAAGAGTCACTGAGGTAAATGTGTTGATGTTTTTTCTAGATTTTATTCATATTTGAAATGAGAAAAGCAGAAAAGTATTCTCATAACTTGGTGTAAACTTCAATTCTGGTGTGAAAATGACTACTGACTGCAGAAACGTGCTTCTTCTCTATCTGCGTTCTCAGGTATGAGCTCAATAAATGTCACAGCTGAACATCCAGTCAAAGTGAAAACAGTAGTAGGTCAGTGTAGCTGTGTAGGCGAGCGTGGGTGTGTGTCTGCTCTGTTGCACTTTGACTCATCACAAATGGACGCTCTGAGATACAGTAAATGACTGAGAACGACACAAACATCACTCTGCTTATTATTCAGCAGTAGTAGAAAAAAAGTCACAGATGACAATGGCTGTTTCACATGTTAGTATTCGAAGTTTAACTGTTGACTTAAACATCATTCATATTCAGTGACTTTTTTCTCCTGTGTTCTCCTGCGTGCTCCTGTCTTTATGAAAAAAGCATAGTGCATACAGGCAGGTTTGGCCTGACAGTACACCTACAGTATATGTGCTATGTGTGGATTGATGGATTTGCTGCAATTTAGGGAGAGCCAGTAGAGAGGACCATTGGCCTCTAGTGGCCTCTGTGATGTATTTAATGTTTATTTGGTCATCTCTTTTTTCAGTGTTATACCTTAAAGACAACCGTTGGGTAACCTTTGCACTCTTTCAGAAAAAATAATGATCACTCACTGTATGAAGATTAGTTCATTCATCAGTAAGTCTAATAAGGAAAAAAATATATTTCTGAAGGTGGATTATTTTATCACAGTTGGAGCAAAATTCCATAAATTGTGTGTAAAGCTTCAAAAATTACGATTTGTCTCATATGATCAACCAAATGTCTGACTTTTGTTGACAGAACAATTAAAGCAAATACAATTCATCTCCTTGGTCCATGGAATTCAATGCAGGCATTTTTGACCTTGTACAGACTAACTTACAATACATTTTTCACAGTTTATTTTGGTTTTTGTTCCTTTTTTAGATAGGACAGTGGATAGAGTTGGAAACTGGGGAGAAAGAGTGGGGAACAACATAAAGGAAAGGAGCCACAGGCCGGATTTGAACCCAAGCTGCCTGCTTCAAGGACAACAGCCCCTGTACATGGCACACAGACATAACCACAATGCTGCTGGCACCCCAACATGCATTTTATTTGGATGTTTTCTGTTAACCTCTCATGAATTATGGACTGTGTTTATGTATAACATGTAGTATTGCATTTAGACCATTTTGTTCAACATATCTAGAGCATGAGCTAATGAAGAAACAACATAGTACTGCTAAAGTACCTGTAAAGTGAAGTCCAAACTTTGTGTCTTAACACTAGATATGTTGGAATTAAGTTGCTCTAAACATGTGAAAACACTGAGATCTACGTATGACTGGATTTTTTATTGAGACCATTAGACATTTTTTCCACCTCTGTCCTGCCCTGGTTTAATTTAACACTTTCTCTAAATTTTGATAGACCCAATGCATGCTGGGAAATATGGTTGGAATGTAACTTTTTCATCTACCTGCCACTGTTGCAGGTGGATTCAAATATCTACCAGCCACAAACATTTTTACTGGCCACTCTGTTTTGACAAGCACCATTATTTGATAAGGTATTATGTAATAAATAATCAAGGCCTAAAGTATTTAAGTTAAAGGCTATTGTGCATAAATGAAACAAATTTGCCAATTTTAAATAGAATTTTTCAACCAATTTGTCCTGTATTTGACTATACAAACACTTGCTGTGCTTCCTGTCAGGGCACTGTACATTCACTGGCATTTTTCTGCATTATCACCATCAGACTCTCTAGGATTTTATATTTTGTGTGTGATTTCTGCAGTCTAATGCCAAAAAATGTGTGCTTTATTTTAGTACCCTGGGCTTTTGACAAGTAAGTCATATGTTTAAACACACCTTTAGCAGATCTACCGTTGCAGTGGAGAACTACTCTCACATGATACTAAGTCAGATCATCCCAGCACACAGCCACCTGTAAACATTTGACAGCAGCTCTGACCCAGAGAGAGAGAAGCTGGGTTCTTTGGTCAGTTAGTGTGTAAGTCCACTTGGCTTTGCTCATAAAACTGTAGGAACAAGCAGGAAAAAAAGGGGTTTAATTTATGCCGTTTCCTGTGACAAATTCACCCTGTTAGGTCAGGATACTTTACTTGTCCTTTGTGGCCTGTAAGATGAGCAAGTTCACCCAACACTACTCTGAAGTACTGGTGGGTGCTTATTTCCCACTTTGCTGGGAAAGTGAGGCAAGATTACAGTAAAAGTGTGGTGTTTGTGGGTGTATCAGGCTGATATCATGGTTTCGTCTCTCATCTCTATGTGGGTTTTAAAGACACTGGTACAGGCTGAGTACTAGCAGCCTCTTATGAAGTCACAGTGCTAGGTATATAACACAAGGATGGAAGACAGTGATACAAATGAAGACTGGTGCAGTTCATTTTTCTGTCCACTAGAGGGAGACACCGCCTCACATAAGCAGCCTGTTGACTCCAGCGGTGTTTTTCCTCTTCTTCAGTCCTTAGTTTACATGGTGCTTTTTAGACTTAGCGTCACTATAAATGATATTTTCGACGTTTTTTGATTGAATACTGATGAAACATGACACCAAACCAAAGCTGGCGACTTTAAACACAATTGAATGTCGTTTCACACCAAGTCTACATAGACATAGGCTTATCACCTACCTGCTAAATTTCACTGTTTGAAGGCTGCAGCGTTTGTCGACCTCTCTCTTTACGTTCACAAAACATCACCAAACACACCGGTTATGGTTCTTCCTTTTTTATGGTGTAACCTAGTATGTTTCATAATAATTAAAATGTATACACTTGTTAATTAATGTTTACGCGGCCTAATGATCTCTGAGTTACTAGGCCTTCTTATACTACAACTGGAATAACGTGTGTCCTGTAAATTATTCAATTCTCTGTGTAAGCCCTATATATATTAAAAGTCTTATCACAATATGCTGGAATAGACGCCCTACTTTTATTCTGAAATCAACCACAGAAGACACCAACCTGTTCATTATGTAGCCTCTTTATGATCGGTGAAAAGCCCACGTTTTGTCCCGTTTGACTCCCAAGCTGGATTTCCGGACTGCCATAGCTCGGAGGGGATTTTTTTTAACGACTAGAGGAAAAAGCGTTATAAAATTCCTCATTTGGAATCAAGGAGGTTTCGATGCTTTGCTTTCTATAGTCTGTCTTTATTTAGATTTTAGAGATTGACAGTGGGATATTTTGATACCAACATGCGTGGGACAGGATTTAAAAAATCCCGACCGGTGACTCCAGGTGAAATTGACCATTTGTGGTAAATATGATTTGACCATTAAATAGACTTAATTTTGAACGGGATCGAGATTGATTCTTTCATAAATAGTCACGAGCCTCTTAAGTATGTTTCAATGTGGAAAAAGAATCTAAAATTTATATTATATGAGCTACAATAGACTATCAGCTGCTAACAGGCCAACAGTGATTCAGTCGCTTTCTTTTCACCTGCAAATTGAAACCGTCTTTTTTCTTTGATCTTCTAAGGCTACAACACTATCAAAGGTTTCATGAAATTTAGGCTGCAGTCGAGCAGATAGCTATTCCCTGAACAATAAAATTTAAAAGGAACCGATGGACATGTCTGTGCATTGATATCTTTGTTTCTGTAGATTAGTTTTGTATGCTTGTGAGAGCATTTTTTAATCTTTTCTTAAAAAATGTTAGATTTTTGCCAAAGAAAATAAAACACACACACACACACACACAAAAACCCAAAACAGCCAGAGACAGCTAATCTCCACTAAACTGATCTTTAGATATAAACCCTTTGACGTCTGTCCTCTATATTACTTCAATAAACTCACACCAGCCCTCTGTCTTTCTGCACAGCTTTTGTACTCTTTGTTCGTCTTTTTTTCAGCCCTCCCTTTCTTTTTTCCTCTTTGCCTGTCCTCTTAATATCTACAACACTTTTTATTAAGATTATGCATAATGACATATCTATACATATAAACCTATTTTACACCATAAATGTCTTTTTTTCAACTCCATGTAAGAAGGTAGGCCCTAGGTGGCCAATTTTACCTGAAATTCGTGGTCCATGTTAAAAAGATCATTCAAGATGAAACAAGATCATAGTTTCCCCATTAGAAAATCAACGTTTTCACATTTGAACGCTTTTCTATTTTAAAGAATAATTGATTTATGTCCGTTGGCTATCATAGCCTAATAAAAATGTAATTTCCCATAGTATAAGGCGTGAGTCCAATTTGCTCAACTGTATGTTTTCTCTCCTTTATTTATTCACTCTGTCTCGCAAAACGCAGCAAAATTGATAAAAACGTATTATTATGAATCCAAGATGATACTTGCATCATCTGGCTCGGTTTATTTGATTTTACCGCAAGAAAGAAAGTATGTGAACTTACGGAAACACGACAACGTACTTCCATATAGATCAGACGCAAAATTTTATTTTGAAAAATTCCCGGTGTGAATGGATTTTTTAAATTTAATCTTCCGATATGCTTTAGATGTTTATTTAGCGACCGGCGGGGAATGACTCCGAATAGGCTGTTAAATGATCCTTTAAATCCAATAATCTGAGATGAAGTGACTACAGATTTTTTTGTCTGCATAGTTTTGCTTTTTGTATCAACATGAGAGCATATTTGGATTTAATCTGCAGCCTGTAATTTGAAAACCGATCCTTAGCTGTCCAAAGTGAAGAACTGGGAAGAAAATGGAGAAAAAAGGAAATGAAAAAAAAAAAAAGATAACATGTAGAGTAGGCTATTTACTGTACTCTATGCATTTTGTTTTTCCTTGGAGTTGCTCCTATCAACGCTGCATGATGGGCGTTGTGTCGCTTTTCACTCCTTTTTCTATCATTAAAACTTATATTAATCCTGTTTTTATTAAGAATACCATCTTTTCATACAGTGTATGAAACTTGTAAGCTACGAGACAATAACGTCAACCGGAACTTTCAGTAAACCACCACGCACAACAATAGAAGCGGCTGTGATTTAACACTGCCTGCTTTTAACAAAGGCTAAATTACGCTACAAATACACATCGAAAATTGTTATATAATTCGAAAAAAAAAGTTTATTGAAAAAAAAGTGTGATAGGGCCCATTAGACCGGATGTTATGTTTGCATTTACAGGACATGAAATGATTTCTTCGTGTGTATTGTGGATGTCTGTGTTATTTTTGTAAACATAAAAAAGCAACAAGAAGTCGATAATGCAAATGTCAAAGAAGCTTCCTGTGTGATGAGAAGGCCGACATTTGACATTTTAAGCCTGTTTTCCTCCTCTCACTCATAAAGAAGTAATGCCACGTCACACTTGGCCTAATAATAAAAATACCAAAAGCCTAAATTACTTTTAATAACAAGTAAAAAATGTAGATGGCATGTTAGTGTATTTATATATCTTTGTAAAAGGAAAACTTTTATACCATCTCAAGCAGATTTTTTTGCTGAACTTAGAATATTATTAAGTCTGTCTGTAAAGAATTAAAAAATAAAAGTGTGCAACAGGACTCACTCATAAAGAAAATTTAGTCATATTTATAATAATGCAAATCCACACAGAGGTGTTTTTCCAGGACAGCTATAGGTGTTTGTTGTTCAGTGTAGCAGCGTCTCTGAATTAAAGAGAAATGTGGCATTAAATCCTTTAGCAGCTTCAAACAAGCAGCTGACTGTGAAAACAACATCAGCCTTTGAATTTCATTTCCTTTGAACTTTAAATATTTAAAGTTTCACATCTTTCCTCTTGTGTTTGTGTGTTTCTGAGTCACCTGCGGTCATGAGTAAGATATTATTCAGCCTGTTGCTGTCTCTCACTTTAAGTCAGACTGAAAAAAAAGAACATACTTGAAATGCTAAAGGTTAAATAGAAGCTGCACACATCAGATATTAGATCAGTGAGTCGTTGACTGAGACAGAAAACAAAAATACCTGTGCTAAGAGTTAAATCAATGAGTGGAACAAACTGAAAAAATAGTGTTATTAATGGAAAATAAATTTACAGGAATCATTAGTCATACACACTGTCTAAATGCTGTCAAATCTTTCAACCACATGTAAACTAACTCATCTGTTGTCATAACATAATTTATTACAATGTTTGTTACAGCCTCTTTGCACTCCTCACCACTGAACTGGGTTTCAATGTTCAGAAATGCTTGCACAGTTTTCTAAAGTAAAATTCTATGAATGCATGAGCACATGTACAAAACAAGGCCAGTAAAGCTGACTGAGTCAGATTGATTTTTGTCCAATGTCTAAAATCTGTGAAGCTTCTTTATATTATGGCTTTAAAGATTGGCATCATGGTACATTAAGAGTCAAGATTAACTTTACTGTCCCACAAAGTGACACATTTGTCCGAGGCTCTTTGCCCATAAAAAAGACAACATTCAACATCATACACATTAAACACAAAACACTTAAGAGTAAAAAATATTTCAGAAAGTCCAGAGTCATCCTTCCTTTTTAACCATTATTTAACAGGAATATATGAATTTTAAAGCTGTTTAGTCTACAATAGAGAACTCTGAACCTTTAACCAGAGGGCAGCAGCTCATAATCTGCATGCAGGCTGAATCACTATCAGTTTTACTGGCTTGCTTTAGAGTGGCCTGGTCAGAAATAGTCTTCGGGCATGTGTTATGTTTACCTCTAGTAGTAGCCTGTTATCAGCCAAGTACCATGTTAAAAAACATGTCTGGGTAGTGATAAAGTTATAAAACAAAACAGTCAAAACACTGAGGCAGCACCACGTGAAGCACACCAAAGTCACTGAGACTTTGTCCTTGTTAAGTATTTGGAGTTAAAACCCCTTCATAATAAAAGAAACCTGTACCATTCAAAGCAAAATTCAGCCCTAACATCTCACAAAAAATGTTTGTGTTGTCTCAGGCAAAACATGATCCTCAAAATGCAGACAAAAGTTATTGTTATATGTGATTTATAGGTTTTAATACACTGTGCTATCAGTTTATTAGGCACACGTATAACATTTAACAGCCTTCTATAAATCTAAATTTATTGAATCGTCATCTGGCAGTGTTATAGAGATGCTGATTTTACACTTTAGACATTTTATAGACTGACATTTGGCTGCTGATCAGCATGTTCTCAATTTTAAACTCGCCTAATTTAAAATAAAATGATATGAAAACATCTCTAAGATTTCTAAAAGAAATCATGTTTTCTGTCATAAAAATGCTAAATCATCAAAAATGACACATTGTGCATTCAGATAAAGACTTGTGTTGATCATACAGCCATCCACTGTTTATAACCTTATCTTTTGCCATGTTGATCCATATAACATACTTTGTGGCAAAACTATAATAATTCAAAATCTTGGACTAAAGTGTTCATCAACACTAGTGAAATGCAGGACGGTACATCAGTGCTCTAGGTTTAGAAGAAACTCAAGGTCAAACAGCGTATGAATCTGTGAAAAGAGCTGCTGTGACACAGTTTCATCAAGGACAAACACGGATTCTCCATCTGGCTCAGCTATGAAAATTTTTTCCCAGCACACATAATTATTACTTCGAGTCAAATAGGGACTGATTTTTTTTTAAACAGGAAGCAGTGTAGGCGGTTGTATTGCACTTGATAAATTATGGCAAAAAGAGGTTTTCAAATCAATCATTTGTTGAATTATTTTTGCACCTTTTTGTGGTAAATTTCAGCTTTATTGTGAAAAGCTTATTTTGTCCTCTGACTCTTAACTATAGCAGTTGCTCCCTTGATTAAAATTCACTTTTACTGTTTTGCAGATGTGCACCAAGTGAAAGTGTACAATAGATGTGGTGCTTTCATTCACACTGTCCTAACCTACATGGGAGTAAAGTGATGCATCAAAGCGTGCTGCTATGTGTTGTGGTTAAAATACATTCCGCTATATTGAATTACTCAAATGCCTTGCTTTCAATCAGCTGCTGATAAAACAATTAAACATTATATTATCATCAGTATTCAAGACTATGAGGGCTTTGACATGCCTCCCATGTTTTATAGTCTATAAGAACATCCTGGTGAATTTAAGGTTTATGACTATAAAACAGTGAAGTGTTGCTCTAAAAGTGACTCTTCATACATGTTGGATACTTAAATGTAATGCTTATAATACAAAATGTGATCACAAATGTCATCACAAATATAATACTCCCTCCCCTTCTTTCTACTTCTATCAGCAACAACTACATTCATGAATAGTGTAGTCATTCTACAGTATATACACTCACAGATCACTTTATTAGGTACACCTGCTCTGCTGCTAGATAACACAAATATCTAATCTGCCAATCACATGGCAGGGACAAATTCATTTAGACACGTAGACATTATCAAGACAATCAGCTGAGGTTCAAACAAAACATCAGAATGGGGAAGAAAATGACCTGAGTGACTGTGAAAGTGCCATGGTTGTTGGTGGTCTGGCATGCTTTCATGTTGTTTATGTCTATTTCTTAGCCAGCCAGTCAAGTGTCACAGCAGAAATCGGGACCAAGCAATATTTTTTCACTCTCTTTCTGGCCAATTTTGGTGAACTCCGGGGAATTGTAGCCTCTGTTTCCTGTTCTTAGCTGGCAGTAGTGACACCAGGACTGGTCATATGTTTTAAGGTACAATGTGCTGTGCCTTTGGAGATACTTCTGCATACTTGGGTTGTAACTAGTGGTTTTTGACTTATTGTTGTCTTTCTATCAACTCAAACCAGTCCATCATTCTTATTTCCTAGAGAACTGCCAGTTATGAGATATTTCTTCTTTTTTTAACTATTCACTGTATAACAATGCCACATTCAAAGCCACCTAATATCACCTTTCCACCTCTTTCTTAAGCTTGGTTTGATCCGTAGCAGATGGTCTTGATCATGTCTTAGTGCCTTAATGCATTTCTGCCTTTTAAACCTTTAAATTTGAGGATTTTCTGCTATTTTCCCTTATTGTTACTGATTTATTTCAGATTGCTCCTAACTGAAAAGTCATCAGCTCAACTGAGTATTTATGATGTACTTCTTGACTGAACAACCACATTGTCTTACAGGCCCATTGGATTGGAAATAAAATTATAAACACGTAATTGAAAGAGTGCCCTGCACTAAAATAACCTCAGTGTGTGTCTGGTTTGTATGCTGACACCCTAGTATTAGGTCTGTTATGTAAGGCCTCCATGCAAGAGGATGTTGACTCAATAGCAACGTTAAAAACACACAGCAGCGCTCCAGTGTTTACATCTGACAGAGATGGAGCTGTCTTAAAGCCACTAAGGGCTGCAGAGTTAGAGGACATCGTTCTACTCTTTAAAGAGTCCCCTTCCTTAACTATACCGACGGATAACTCCTTCAACACACTGTGGTCAATAAATGATGCCTCCTGAAGTTTCACCATGTTTTATTGATAGTGTGCAGAATGAAGTAAAACGGAAAAGAATAAAAAAAGATACTTTGAGCAAAAATATGGGTAAAAGAATGATGTAACATACTCACATGACGTACAACATCCTCTATGTCCGTATCAGATATGCCTTATGTTGCTGAATTTAACTAAAAGCTGTTAGCTTAAGATATTTCACACAAAATGCAATATACGTGTCAATTGATACAAAATATAGGCATAAATTTGAACATAAATATATATAGATTATCTCACTTACAGACAATGCTCCCTCAGGTGATAATATGACAGATGGTTGTAGATCCTGCAGAGTGCTTCACCATGTGGTGCTGCATGTGACTAAAACTAAGCAAAATGGCTGCCCATGGCAAGTCATAAGACTTAAAGGTGTAAACAAAAAACAGGCACCACCTAGTGGCTGTCAGAGGAAATGTACCTTTTGCTCAGATCAGCACACTCCCTGCCTGGTATCCTCAAGGATGCCACAATATCAACACCAAGAACAGCTATTAGGACTTTTCTGTCTCTGTGGAGAGGAGTAGGACAGTCTCTGTGATAGGACGTAGAAAGGTCGTGCATGAACCATCCTTTGCTGTCTTGACCTCCACCTCCCTCACTCTACCATCTGAGCTCGGGACAGTTTTAACAATGATGCCAACAGTCAAGTCATTCCTTTTGACCTGGCTGTCTTTGAGTACCACTACATCTCCAGTTTGAAGATTATTGGTCTCCTTCTGCCATTTCCTTCGTCTTTGCAAGATTGGTAGTAGGCCTGGGCGATATGGCCAAAAAATCTAATCCCCATTTTCTTTAAAAAAAAAAAAAAATTGATTTACGATTTTAAACAATTTTTTCTTATCCTTGTTTAAAAAACACATATAAATGACCAAAAAAAGTAAAAGCATGTTTTTCTTCTATTTTGTGAATTAAATGTAACAAATACCAACTGGATTTTCCTCTTGGGTAAGAGCAAACTGTAATTTGGTCTCAAATATGCACCTTTTTACTGCAAGGAGAGTTTATATCAACACAGGCTGCAATATTTGCAGAAACCTGTGATGGCATACAGAATTCATGTCTGAGCATAACATGAAAAATGTTTTATATTATTATTATTTCTGTATGTTCAAATATTGTGTTACTGCTTCTATAGTTTTAGATTTCACCTCTGTAATGCTGAGATGAGTCAAGTGACGATTGACTACACCTTATTTCCTATTGGGGGCTTTCACAATAAAAGCCCTTAATAAATATCAACAGCAACAGACTTAAATTGTGAAGGAAGTTTTGGAAGTAGTGTTTTTATCGTTGTTCAACTAAGTTTCTGCAACAGTACCGGCGACTTTCTGCAAAGTGCAGTGTTTACAGCTGCATCTCTTCATATATCTCTGTGTCGTTTACCGCCACAGCTCGTTTCTAACACTGAACATAGATTTATCAAGCAAGTCAGGAGTTTAAACACATTTCAAAGTGTTGTTTTTGCGGAATCATTGCAGCGCTGAGCGAACAACAAACCGAGGCGGCCCAACTTGTGTTAAAGCCCTAAACAGACCGACACATACGCTCTGCAAAGTGAACACGGTCCTTATTATTACTGGTTACTCGATACTGGTTTACTGCCAAGTGGCTACTAGATTTCAGTGCTATTGGCTGCTTTGAGTATGTTTGATGGATGTAGAGCTTTAGTCAATTCCATAGTGAGACACACTTTTGCCACTCGACTGCATGTCTTTGAGATGTTGACACACGTTTATCGTGCTGCTTCCTTTAGTTGTCAGCTTTTAAACAAATATTGCAGTGTGCTGTGGTTCGTTCATGGTCCGAAGCTGCAAACCTGAACCAGGTCCAAACAGCTGACGAAAATATACAGTTCTTATGGGACGAAACTCAGCATTTGCGCGGTAGCCGTACTGTGGTTTGCGTGTCTCTGTGGTGAAGGAGGGGGAGGGTCTAAACTACGGGAGCCCCAGGGGGGAGAGAAAGAGGAGCACAGAGGAATATCAAAAAATCAAGATTTTTATTTTTTAATTCTCCCTAACAAAAAAAAAATCAGATTTATTGATAAAACCAATATATCGCACAGGCCTAGCTGGTAGGTACTTTGCCCTCATCAATGCCATAAGATGCTGGAGACTTTGGACTTGCCTCCACTGTTTGCCATAAAGGTCTTTCTCCTCAAAGTCACCTGCTGGGACAGGCAGTGTACTTACCTTCTGGGTCACAAGTGTTGCTGGGGTTAGGATGAGAGGGTTATCTTGGGTCTGTTGATACAGGAACCAATGAGCAAGCATTAACTATGGCTAAGACTTCTGCCAGGAATGTGGTCAAGACTTCGTGGGTAAGCCTTGATGGGCCATGTTTCAACAGCATGGAGTCCGAGATGCATCTTGTGACCCTATCAGCCGTTCTCAGCTGCCACCCACATGTGATGAGTGTGGAGGATTGAGGATCCATTTGCATCCATTGTTGTTTAGATAGTCCTGGAGTTCTTTGTTGCTATGTAGAGTCTATCTGCAGCTCTTGACATGCCCCCACAAAATTTGCTCCACAGTCAGACCTTATTTGCTTGGCTGGTCCTCTGAGAGAAAAGAATCTTTGAAGAGCGTTTATGAAGCTCAAGGAGTCCACTGACTCGATGACTTCAAGATGTATGGCTCTCGTGCTCATGCATGTAAAAAGCACTGCCCATCGTTTGCTGCTTGCCAGTCCTCCTCTTGTCCGTTGTGCCACAACCATGGTCCAAAAACATCTAAACCAACGAAGGAGAAAGGAGGGTCTGAACTGAAGCGGTCAACAGGTAGGTCAGACATCTTCTGGGTCTCGACCTTCCTTCTCAGCCTTCTGCACATAATGCAGTAATGTATAATGCTGCTGATGCGTCGGTTCCCCCTATGATCCACAGACCTGCTGCTCTCAGAGCACCTTCTGTGATATGGCGCCCCTGATGATGGATCTGCTCATGATGATGTTGGATCACTAGGTTTGTGATATGGGTTCTCCCAGGGAGAATCAGAGGACATATTTCATGTTTCCCTAAACTCATTTTGGAGAGGAGTCCACCAATCCTGAGGAGGCCAGAGGTGTCAAGGTAAGGGCTGAGGTTGTAGAGAAGACTTTGCTTAGGACTGGGTTTCCTGCTCTAAGGCACTCCAGTTCTTCCTCAAAGGCATCTTGTTGCACAATATGGAATATGGTATTCCTTGCTCTATGTCTTCCATAGGACAGGCGCTTTCATGAAGATGCCAACCACATCAGCTGCTACCTGTCTTGAAGGAGCTGGCAACATGTCTCAGTCTTGCAACTCCACGAACTGCTGATCGCCAGCTAGAGAATTTCACAAAGCGCTTGGAGACTAACTTGTCGTTCTTGTCACTGTTGACGAGACAAGTTATCTGTGGGCAGATCTCGATGTCAGAATTTGGATTAGCCAAGTCGAAGGAGAGAGGGGAAGATTCAGGTTCAGCTGACTTCAGCAGAAAGGCTGGTCCTGACAGCCATGTGGTGTGAAGCAAGCTGCCTGCTGGGACTGATCTCAAAGCATGATAAGCTGGGTTCTGATTAATGGGGACATACTTCTATTGCTCTGGACAGGTTGTCCTCCTTATGTGTTGCGCCCGGTTATGTACGTAGACGTAAAAACGTCTGGTCTCATTGTGGATGTAGCCCAATACTAATTTACTGTCAGAGTAGAAAGTAATACTATCAAATGTGATGTCCATCTCATTCACAATTGTGCCCGCAATTTCCACTGCAAGCACAGCAGAGCATAGCTCAAGCCTTGGAACGGTTATCTCAGGGCGTGAAGCCAGTTTGGCCTTGCCAAACACAAAGCCAACATCTGTGTTGTTGCTTGCATTAGTTGTTCATATGTAGGCTACAGCAGCGATTGCAGTTGTAGATGCATCACAGAAGATACATAGTTCCTTGTTTTGAGCTTGGCTGAGGGATGTGGAGGTGTACTGGCGTGAAATCTTGATCTGTTAGATCTCCTGTAGTGAGCTCCTCCACAATTCCCATGCTTCATACTTGTCCTCAGGAGGAAGGTGCGTCCCAGTCACAAGGTTCCATAGTAAGTTCCCTTAGTAGAAACCTTCTTTGAATGCTTACTGGGGCTGCAAATCCAAGCGGGTCGAACAAGCTGTTGATGGTTGACAAGACCCCGTGTCTTGTGTAGGGTTTCTCTGCTACTGACACTTAAAGGTGAACACGTCCTCCGGTTCGTCCCAGCTCACTCCTAGGCTTCTCTGCATAGGGGATGGGTCCGCGTTAAGATTCAGGTCTTTAAGACCTTTAACCAGGTCTTCTTGAGGAAAGGCTCTCATAAAACCTACCCTATTAGAAGAGATTTTGTGAAGGCACAGGTTAGAGAGGGCCAGCATGAGTGTTTTGGAGAAGAGTGACAGCTTCCTCCTCTGTTGGTGAGGACACCAGTCCATCGTTAGCATAAAAGTTCCTCTCCACAAAGTGCCTTGCTTCTGCTCCGTATTCCTTCTCTCCCTCCATGGCAGCTCTTCTTAGCCGATAAATTGCGACTGCTGGAGATGGGCTGGTACTAAAGATATGCACATGCATTCTGTACTCCACAACATCAGTGTCAAGGTCATTGTTGTGATACCAGAGAAAGCGGAGAAAGTTGCGATGGTCTTGGCGTACTACACAAAAATTGAACATCTGCTCTACATCAGCTGTTATCGCCACAGCTTCCTTCCTAAACCGCAGCAGTACACCAAGTAGGCTATTGTTCATGTTTTGTCCAGTAAATAGGACGTCTTTAAGGGATACATCATTGTGTTGGGCAATGGAGTCAAATACAACCCTTATCTGACCAGGTTTCTGGGGATGACGGACTCCAAAGTAAGGTAAAAACCAGCACTCCTCTTCTGGTTGTAGGGGTGGAGCGACTTCTGCGTGTCCATTCTCAAAGATCCTGTTAATAAAACTGATGTAATGGTCCTTCTTTTCTGGGAGTTTTCTGAGCGTACGTGTCAGGGTATCAAGACGACTCTTTGCCTGGTCATAGTTGTTTGGGAGCTGTTGTCTTGGGCTACGGAAAGGAAATGAGGCTCTGGAGCTGACATCTTAGTGGTCATTAGTGCAGGTCTACACCTCCAAGAATTAAATCACTGTTAAATATGTCTTTTTACTGTTCTGCCCTCATTACAGAGTTCTCTTCCTTTACTAGACAGACGGATAACTCCTTCAACACACTGTGGTCAATAAACAATGCTTCGAGACATTTCACTGTGCTTTATTTATAATGTGCAAAATGGAGTAAAACTGAAAGGCATAACAAAAGATACTTTGAGTAAAAGTATGTGTAAAACAATGATGCAACATCCTCTCTGTCTGTATCAGGTATGCCTTATGTTGCTGAATTTAACTGACAGCTGTTAGCTTAAGACATATCACACAAAAGGCAATATACATGTCCATTGATACAAAATATAGGCATAAATTTGAACATAAATATATATAGACTATCTCACTTACAGACAATCCTCCCTCAGGTGATAATATATGACAGAAAGTCGTAGATCCTGCAGAGAGCTTCACCACGTGGTGCTGCCAGTGACTAAAACTAAGCAAAATGGCTGCCTACGGCAAGTCATAAGACTTAAAGGTGTAAACAAAAAAATAGGCACCACCTAGTGGCTGTCAGAGGAAATGTACCTTTTTCTCAGATCAGCACAGACATGACTGCATTTAAACTTAAACTAAATCTAAGCACAATTCATTTATAAAGAGAAGGTCTGCCCTTAGTGAAACCTTGTGTTTGTGTCTACTTTACTTTGCTGATGTTGTGAAGCTTCATAAGGAAATCAGGGAAGGATTCTGCAGTGAAGCATGTCAGCCATGGAAATGAGAGATCATTATCATTAAGGCATCATGTCCCACTCACAGCACGCTAACACAGAGACAAAAAGCTGCTAATACCCTCATACTGTGTCACGCAGGTAAACACTCAGACACCCACATATCTCTTTGTCTCAGCACGCACCTACATGTACACCTTGTAATCACTTTATCCAAGGGAATGGGTCACCTGTGTTTACTAAAGGCCATCTGGACTCTTCATCGTTCACCTTGACTGATTTAACAAATCTGTTTTTTTTTTTTTGTGGCTGTGATTTAGTCACCTTCAAGGAACTTGATTTTACACTATACAGACAAAATCTCTGCTCCTCTGATGCCTTTTTTTTATGATGCTCATGCAAAGAAAGGACTGTTTATTTTTAGAGCACATTCTTAACAAAAACAGAAAAAAAACATTTACAAGTATTATAAATATAACATGTAGAGGCAATTCATGCAAAACACATAAAAGTACTACATAAAATGTTTAGATAAAAAAAGACAATTTTAAATCAAGTATATAAATGACATACACTCTTTGTGTTGTAACTACTGTCATCAGTGTTGCTATTTATTATGTTACAACTGCAAATACCGTTTCTGTAGAAAGTACTGAAAAGAGAAGAAATGCAAGTAACTATCTCATGGCCTGTTTGTACCATCCTCATATCTGCTTTTGTTGTTTTTTCATGCTATAAGTGGTGTGAGTGTGACTACTGCAGATTTAGATTAGCTTCTAGCTAAGCAACTTTTATGTCCGATATCCTACACGGGCGATTTACAAATAAAGTAAATTAATTGCCAATGGTATAGGGATACCCCAGAGGTCAGTTTTTGGTCTGCTGCTTTTTAGCATGTATATCAGTGACCTACCTGAGATATGTTCTGTAGTGACTTTTATGCTTGTGTATGATTTCGATAAGCGCATACTTCACAGCAGCATTTTCCATCAGTGTTTGAATGTGGAGTGAATGGTTGTCACCTGTGGTGTTTTTAAGTAATCATAGGACTAGAAAAGAGCCACATGAGCTCAAGTCCTTTAACCATTTACCTACACTACAAGGACAATTGTTAACCAGTTTTCATGTTTTATAATCAAAACTGTACACAAAACTGTCTCATAAGTAAAAAAAATGGAAAGTATGATTTTGGTGCATTCTATTTAAAGATGGAAGAAGTTGTTACTGCAGTGTATTCAAAATAAAGTCCCATTATTTAAGAAACCATCATTTTTAGATGGAAGTGCAACACATAGAAACCGCCTGTGGATTATGGCTCAATACAGCTCAATAGACCCTCATATAATGTCCACCCCCCCAGGCCATATGTCACCAGGAAATATTTGGCATGTTTGCTCTATGAATTACTAAAATGGTTCACAACATCAGCAATGTATTCTCTGTAGTTAGCCAGTTGGTAAATTTACAAATAACTTCAGCTGTTCAAAATGATTTTAGCCATGGCAATCCAACTTTAAACAGTGTTTTGACTGTACATCTTGCTACAACATATCTACATTTACTATTGTCACACTGAAGAGTCTTACAGTGTGGGGTAAGAATATGATATCTTGTTTGACAGATTTTGGTATAAAATGAAATCCATTTCAAAGTGAGCTTGCCTGTAGCTGTGGGATTGATGTATCTCAATAAAATTGTTGATTCTGTAAAAAACAACCACCAGCTTGTAAGTGACGCTGCACCAGCCCATCCACTTACAGATGGTCACACCACAATGACTGTTTAAGGTGGTCAGGAGCTCTGGATAGCACACAACTTCCAGCACATGTTTGTTGTTTGTGGTAAACCAGCATTTTGCTTATTTGCCATCTAACTAGTCACTTCTGACCAAAGGAGGTCCAGCTGCTCAAAAACAAAAGTCCAGCTGTTCCCATTGGAGTTTGTTTCCAGGGCTGAGGTTGTGTCTTGTACTGTCGTTTAAGTGTTTGTGATAGATTAATAAAGGATTCAGCATTGTTCTGACAACTATGTAATATGGGTATATTGATCATGTTACTTATGCAATGTTAGCAGCATTGAGTGATCAGTGTGTTAAGCATGAGGGTTTCTGCACATCCAAATGTGCATTAATACGGACAGTAATAAATGCACATTTTTTTAAACATTGAGCTTTACTCAGAAAATTTATTTGTATGTTGCTTATTTCAGGGGGGTAGTAGCTCAGTACGGAGGGACTTGGGCTGGGAACAGTGGGGTTGGCAATCCAAATCCTGGCACAGACCAAGTATGGCGTCTGGTCCAGGTTGCTCGAGAGGTGCCAGTTTATTTCCTGACATCTGCTGTGGACTTCCTGCAAAGCATTAAAGGAAGATCATTTTAACAGCCTTATCCAGCTCAATATGTGAAATTTATTTGTGAATCAAAAACAGTGCATTTACTGTTTATTAGATACTAGCTGCTGTAACACCAAAATTTCCCAGTTTGGGCTCAATAAAGTACATCTATCTATCCATACACCTTATGGAGGGCAGTTTTTGTTGAAAAGACTTCAATTCAAAATAACAAATAAGCCACAGAGGTGGGTGGAGCTGATCAGCATGTCTCTATTCGACTTGGAAATGTCTAGGGGGGCCACTACTTTACAGGGACAAGATGCTGATGGCAGACAAAACTTGTGGTCCATCACAAGTAATGGTAAATGGCATATAGACTCGAGCTTATATAACGCTTTTCCAATCTTCTGACTACTGTAAGTGCTTTACATCACAGGTCACACCTACCCATTCACACCCTTTGACACCACACACTTAAAATGAAGGTTGGTGGTACATATAAGTTCATGCTTCCATATTCAGTAGCGTTTGATTTAGCATCCAAAATTTCCTCTGCAACAATATACATGCTGCGTGTCTTATGGTGGTTATGCCATAGCAGCAGGGCCTCCCTTGGCCAAAGTGAGGCCCAAAACAGACTCTGGTATGAGGCCCTCGATCTCCAAAAAAAAGACTAAAGTTAAGAGTTAATTTACTAAAGTGTGATACCCAGATAAAGTTTGTGTTTGTTCAACGTAGTATTCATTACCTTGATCATATTTATTATATAAACACAGGCCTGATATGCAGAGAAGGAAGAAGAAAAAATGCTCAAAGCGAGACCGTCTAAGGTGATGAGGCCCTAACACACTGTGCTTGGTCTGCGTATAGCGATGGCCAGGCCTGCATAGCTGCTCCCATGACAACATATAGCCTATTACAACTATAGAAATGGAGAATTCCTCTGGCTCTGAGAACTGTTGAAAATGTTTAAGCTAAAACTAAACTAGAAAAAATACATTAAACATAGAAGTAGTCATTTTTAAAGTCATGTAGACATGTTATTGTTTTATTATACCTTTAAATATCCCAGCACCTGCCTCATGTTTGACAGAAATGTCACGTTTTTCTTTGCAGTTTGATGCATTTCCTGATGTTGTTGCATGGCATTTAGAGCAGATGAGTGTGGCCTTTGAACGCTCACGTAAAGAGGGGAAAAAACTAATTTGAATCTTGCAGATAACTGTAAACAGCAGGCACCTAAATCTAGGCTATAAATAAGCTGTACCTCCCAAAACAAAGACAAAGGTTTCTAACAAGCTGGACTGCAGACTTTTTCATGCACTTTATTATGTCAACTCTGAGATTTTTATAGCATGGATGAAACTGAATCAGAAGTATACCTCAGATAATGTTTTCCAGTCTCCATTATTTCGATATTTTAGGTGCTGTTTAATAGTGTGACTAAAAACTGGTGCTATTTATTCTAGTATTTTCCATGCACAGATGATACTTGGGTGGACTACCCAGGTAAATTTGCAGCCACCTAGGTATACTTGCCGACCATTTCTCGTCTTTAAAAAATAAATCCTTATATTATCACTACTCATGCATGAGAGAGGTGTCTGTACATAATGCACTATTAGACATATCTTAAAAATTCAGCTTTTTATGCTGTTGTTTTGACGTTTTTTTCTGCTGCTGCAGATATCCAATTCTCCTGTACTCTAGGTCGATGGTTGTAGTATGTTATCTCATCAACAATAAGCCTTCATACTTACAGCTCATCTGCTTCATTATTCGTGGAATACCGAGAGAAACATTTCGGGAGGTGAGTGATGTTTGCTGCTGATGAATTCAGCCCAAACAGCAGAGGGACAAAAATCCCTTTAGAAAAATAGGTGAGAGGGATGACCCTGTCTGCCATCCACGTATAGAGTCATTCTGCAGAAACACTGTCAACCATTTATGATAGTAGCAGAAGTATAAGCATTTTTAGCCAAATGTACCTCTAATCAGCCAAGAAAGTGTTTCTGGTAATTTCTTGGTCACCTAATTACTTGATTGATTAACTTCTCTTAATAGTCAGCAATATATAAATTTTTTTCTGATGAGAAACCTTGGCATGTGTACTAAAAGTGTCTGAAATACAGAAGTAAAAGTCACACTTAGTGTTGAACATTTAGGGGAGAGGAGTGTGTGGGCTTTCTTTGGCTCCACAGATGGCACACACACACACATACACACACATACACACAATGAAAATGTTAAATGTCAAAATTCAGCATTACGGTTGCCTCCTGACAAACACGTCTCCCTGAATAGTAAAGCATGAAACCCACAAACCTTTTCTCAGTTTTGTTTTTCAGAAGTTGATGAGAAAAGAAAAAACCTGTTACCTGACTTTACTGACTACACGTGGTGTTTTGGGTGGAGATAAGTATTTATATTCCAGGAACCCACATACACAGCATCCTCTCCAATAATCACCTGTTTATTTATGAGAAATAGCTTTCTGATGGATTCCCCTCTGTGTTCCTGTCTGCAGCCACAGCACGCTGCATGAGGAAACAATCTGCTCATGTGAGACACACATTGTGTGCTGAGCGATCACATCAGATGTGCTCATTGTCTGCCTCTTTTCTGAATGCAGAATTTGTCAGTATCAAAGCAGAACTCTCATATCAGATGGACTTTCCCAGCTTTTACTAAAATAGTTTTGAAGAACATATTTCACTTGCATGTTACCTGCCAGGCCTCAGCTCACAAGGCCTAAAGAATCTATAGTGTGTGTTTTCAGAGATTTAACCCAGACTGAAATCTTTGAAACTACTTAAGTTCTTCTTTTTATAAGTTGCTGACTTTAAAGAAAAATGTTTTGCGTCTGTCTTTTGATTGAAAACTAAGGGTGCACTGGAAGCAGAGAGACACATTCCCAGGTTTTGCCCTTTGGTTGAACACTTTATTTTAGAACCAAGTAAGTCACAATTATTAACAAGACATAAAAGTCCAAATTTACCGTGAATTGGAGCTTGTACATAACCTTGCAAAGCAGATGGATTTGCCAGATCCTGTTTCTGTCATCAGGCAAATCCATCTTGCAATGCTGCAATCCACAACATCTGTGCTGAAGTGCCAATCAGCATCATTCAAAGGAGAACAAGGCTTTAGCTTCTGGTGGGGTGAAGTTGTCCTGTGAGCTGGCAGCAATGGCTGCCATCGGTGTAGTTGTTAGCTTAGATGTAGCTATAGTATAGCAGTAATATTATCAGAACAAACCACACTGAGAACTTTCTATGATGGAAAGATGCTTTTGCTCTTCCCTGACCTGCTTCAGCATGAGTCTACAATGGTTCCAGGTGGGGCTGAGTTGTACTGTAAGCTAGTGTATACAATGGCTGCCACCAGGGTAGCAGTTAGCTTGGATTTCTTCATTAAAACAAGAGCAAAGAGCCACAATGAAAGCTTGTCTTAGCCGAGAAGATGTTTTTGCACAGAATTTTTTTGCTTATAGGGCAGTTGTATGCACTATTTTTACACAATTTGAAACACTAATTAAGAAATTAGATAAATGCCAATAATTCTATGCCTCATTTGGGCAAAAACTATGCAGTTCAATGTGAAAAATACTTCAGTGAATTCTTTCTCAACGTAATTATGCTAAAAGTGTCATTATCACTCTAAAATAATCAGTCACCTAGTTGAAGTTCCATACTTTTTGCATCTGTTTCCTAAAAATGTCTGATATATCCTTTTTTAAAAGTTATTTAGAGAAGGTAGGGCAGGAATTTGGTGTATAAGTTTACAACTCGAACTTTCCATCCATCCATTTTCTATACCACTTATCCCGTTGGGGGTCACGGGGGGCAGAAGCCTATCCCAGCTGTCATTGGGCGAGAGGCGTGATATACCCTGGACTGGTCGCCAGTTAATGATAAACAACCAGTCACACTCACACCTACGGCTAATTTAGAGTGCTGAATAATTTTAATAATGTTTATGTTTGGCTTTGATGTTGTGATCAACAAGGCCCAATTTCTTCTAAATCACTTTTTTTTTTTGCATTTATCTGTCATAGCATAGAAACACAACATACTTTTAACCAACAAAAAATATGTAGGGCTTTTAAGAAAAATTTGGGGCTTAAGCCCCATAAGCCATCCCCCTTCTTTGCCTACGCCAGAAGCAGGATAGACAGAAAAAGTTTCAGACAACAGCAAATGTTGATCAATTTTTAGATTCTTCTTTTCCCATGTTCCTCCTATTTAGATGCTTCTATCGTTTTTCTTTCTTATATAAGTGAACAATTATTAACCTTGCAAAGCAGATGGATACACCCGTTTCCTTGTTTTTCACTGGCGAATCCATCTTGCAAAGCTCCCATCTCAACCGTTTGAGCCCAGTTAGAAAGTGACAGGACCAATCAGCAACGAGGGGCAATATTTTCAGGCGCAGCAGAGTCGTGATGTAAACAAGCAGCAGCAAGAGCTGGTGCAGTTATGGAGGAAGAGATTAGCGTGGATGCTGCTAAAGTGCCAGTTTTATCACAACTTGACAACATTTCTTCATTAAAAGAAAAACAAAGAACCGCAGTGAGTTGTTTTCTTTTCAAAAACGAAAAAAGTTGAGTACTTACATGTCTTTAGTCGCCATGTTTCGCATTTTCCCCGAAGCTGCGCATGCACAGCTCGATAGCTGCTACGTCACGTGTTTTGTTGCTCTAATTGGCCCGTAGAGATGTGACAGACAGAACGTTCATCCACTCACACTCTGAGTTTTTTTCAAAGCCTCTGCCTTTTCTCAGACGTTTCCTGTTGAAGCTTTCCCAGATGGATGTGTGAAACACATCCAGCTGGCGTGTCAGGTTAAACAATTATGGCATCCATTCCAAATTTGAACAGCAGTAGTTTCCTGTGTAAAGGCTCAGTCAGATTGAACTTATTGTAAGGCATGACTGGCTAGGCAAATTAAAGACTGGAAGTAAACTCATTTCCCCCCCAAATATTAATCAAAATGGTCCGCTCAGTCTGAGGTCACTGCAGCTTTATCTCTACAGAAGCATCTGATCTCTTGGACAACAAACTATCCAGTTTTCTTACATAATGATCAACATGCCTATCTGATTTTCTGATCCACTTTCCTGCAGACTTATTAAGTCATCAGCTCAATAGCTGATGTGGATTTTTGTTAAGAGTTTGCCATATATTAGTCATTCTCAGCTAATAATAGATCAGCATAAACAGAGCTTTTGGCCTCATGTGAAGGCTGTCCTATACCTACCATCTTGATTTAATGCTGCTCTGTTTTTTGTCACAGTAAAAAGCTACCAGATGGAAGAAGCTGAAGGAGTGTCTGAGACAGCAAACAATTTTAGTAAGGCTTTATTGTGAGCTATCATGACTCATCTGTTAGCTGGAAAATACTTTGCTTGATCATTAATCTACAAGACTCTAGTGTGCAGCTACAATTTGGCAGAAATGACCAAGAACTTACCTCAAAGCCACCAGTGTTTTTACTTTAACATTTTTATTTCAAGTGATGGATAGATTGAGAGAGTAGTCTGCAGCTTTAGAGTGAAAAAAGTCTTTGAGAAAGCCATTGCTTGCTCTCAGATGTTTTGTGCTGACACTTTTCCTGTCAGAATTAAAACACGGAAAAAAGCTAAAATATTCTAACGGTTTACATTTGTTTTAGTTAGCAACTACCGTACAAGACTCATAACTTCAGTTTGTGGCATTCAGTGTTATGTCTGTAAGATTTTGTGTGGGTGGGTGTGGAGATGTTTCATAATAATTTCAACAAAAATATCGTTGTGTTTCCTAAAAAGCATAGTGTTTTTAGAAAAAAAGACTATGCTTTAGAAAATAGGGCCTTACTTCTACAGAATACACTTTTCATGGCCCAACAGTCTACAAACACCTCTAATAGTTTTAGTATTAACTCACTGTGAGCCTCCAACCTCAGAAGAGTAAACTGTAACCATTAAAATATTCAGTGGTTTATATTTTGTCCAACTTGTGTTGTTCTATTTGGCCAAAATTTCCTTCCCATCTGAGTCAACACCTTAAACTGAGTGATCATCTTATACAGTTACACTGATGAAACTGAAGCTGGCAAAATCAGAAATTTTTATCATCTCTCCTCCCCCTGTGCCAGCTCAGAGGCCAGACCAGCTTCAGCAGTGACTTTGCAAATATTTCATAACATTCAGTCACAGCTGGAGTTACAAAATCACTTGGGTGTACCCTGGTTTATCACATGTACTTTTTTAAAAATAGCACCAAATGTGTGAAACACATCTATCTGTAGGTTAGGTGTTTGCATTGTGGGAAAAATGTGAGTTTTATCTCAAAGGTGTGTCTTTTTTCTTTCCTATGTTTTCTTGTGTTTAGATCTGAATTATGTTTTGAAGCAGAAGGTGTTAGATCATCTGGAAACAAAATTAAACGATCCTGCAGCTTTGTTTTGTGTGTTTGTGTTCCACCTTTCTCCATCATCCTTAAGGCAACACAAGCATACTTCTAAAATGACAGCAAGATTTAACAGAAAAAGTGTCCGATCTGTTTCCTGATTGAGCTGAAATACGTTAAATGTTGGATTATTTTGTTGCTACAGGTCTTACCTCATCACTGTTGAAACCACAGTAAAGGACATTCTCTTTCAAAGCTGTGATTACTGTAATTTTGTGCAATCTATGTGAAAAAAAAACCCCATAAGATCACATGAAGTATGGCAAATATGAAATGGAGGAAATCTTATTAGCTGTGTTCAGAACAACACCCTGTTCACTAAATAGTGCACTAGTGTGTTCCATTTAGTAGTACTGTATGAATTCTGTGTGGGTGTTGTTATAACCTACAGTGTTCTCCCCCTTGGATGTTTTACCCATTTATTGATTTCATAAATCATTCATGATCAACATAATTTGGCTTTTTTGACTCAAAAATTTATTTGATGTTGAAGTGAAAAGGGATTTCCATGAAGTAATGTCATTAAATACAAATATTTAAGGTAAAAGTGACTGCAAAAATATTCACCCCCTTCAAGTCAGTATTTAGTAGATGCACCTTTGGCTGCAATGACAGCTCTGAGTCTGTGTGGATAAGTTTCAGTCAGGCTTGCACATCCAGACACTGCATTTTATTTAATTTTTCTTTGCAAAACTGCTCAAGTTCTGTCCAGTTGCACAGGGATCAGATGTGAACAGCTCTTTTCAAGTCCAGCCTCAAAATCTCTATTGGATTGAGGTCTAGGCTTTGACTTGGCCACTCTAGAACATTCACCTTGTTGTCTTTAAATCATTTCTGTACAGCTTTCGCTGTATGCATCAGGTCACTGAATGCTGGAGAATAAATCTTCTCCTAAGCTGTAGTTCTCTTGCAGACTGATTAAGATTGTCCTCCCGGATTTTCCTACCTCTTGCTATTTTAATTTACCCTATACCTTTACAAGCCTTCCAGGTCCAGCTGCTGAGAAACATCCCCACAGCATGATGCTGCCACCACTGTGCTTCACAGTGGAGATGTGTGTTTGTGGTGATGTGCAGGGTTTGGAGTCTGCCAAACTTAGCGTCTTGCCTGATAGCCAAAAAAGCACCATTTTGGTCTCATCAGACTTACACTACAATCACTTGAGACACATTCATGGCACTCAGGTTTATTCCACTAATAATGAGAATACTAGCACCAATTGGCTGGTCCTCTGCTGAAATAGGTCAGTCACTTTAAAGAGAGTGAATGCATTTATTTTGCTTGACATATTTTTGTTTGATTGCCATTTCTTTGTAGATATGCTTTTTTCACCTTGATGTTAACGGGTTTTTTGTCAAAAAAGCCAAATCATATTGATTGTGAGTGATTTATAAAATCAATAAAAGCGTGAAACATCCAAGAGGGTGAATACTTTTTATATTAGGCACTGTACATAGAGCATCCCAAAATGCATTGTGACAAGTAGTGTGCTACTGATGGACACTATTGAAGCTTTATATGCCGTCATGTGCTTCAGTTTTGATCTTTTATGAGAAGAAAGTGACTGCTCTCAAACGTGGCAGACTGATGAGGAGAGAACAGCCAGTACGATCACAACTCACAAAACTTTTAATCCATTTAATATTTTCAAGCACATTTTTTGTGTGAAAATCAATTCACTCAGTAAAGTATTAGTCAACCTGTTATCATGATATTTATCATCAGTCCCTGGCTGTTTTTGCTTCATGTTTTAATAGTATGAATGTGATGTCATTGTTGGTGGCTGAAATAGCGTCCAAAATCTTTTTTTTTCCTTTTTTTTCTTTGCTGTTGAGTTCCCAACATAGTTCACAGTCCACTATGTGGAAATAGAGAGTATGAGTGTGTGACTCCAGGCACAGCCATGAGTATGTGCAACATGGCTCCTGATTCCAAAAAGTGCACATTTCCATAAGGGAAATGCCATCACAGGCACATAACATGTCTTCTTTTTCAGTTATTCCTGTCTTTAGTTCTTTACCTTCAGTCTGTTAAGGCACAACAGCTGAAAACTTTAACTCCAGAGCAAGAAATCTCTCTAAAAATTTCCGTTTGTTTAATATAGGTCTATCAAAACACATATTGGGTGACACTAAAGTACACTACCTAATTGTAATTGTAAACATTAGTGGGTCTGTGCCGTGGTGTGAATGTGCGTGAGACTTTCTCCCACTTGTGGTCGTCTTCTCTCCCAGACCGTAGGAGGCTTGCAGTCTCTCACATCAGGATGGCTCTGCAGCGTCTGCTTGCCACCGACACATGCACAGACGCACTTTAAGATTAGAGACAAATGATCTGTTTACCTCCTACCTGGCATGATAAAATCAATGTGTAACTGTCAGCAGATGCTGATAAATAGTAAAAGCTGAAATGTGTAGGATGTTTGAGATAAAAAAGATTTTTTTTTGTAGATTAACTTAAAGGTTGAATCTTTTTAAGGTGCAATTTAAGTTCACAGTTAAGGTGGAATTTTTAATGCTGTTAATTTTATATGTAGAAGTTTTAAAATCATGTTTTGTTTTTTTGGACAGAGAGGCTTAAGGTAATGAAGCAGATGTGGAAGAATTATCTAGTTGTTTTTCTTTTTTTTTTTTAAGATTTATTTTTTGGGCTTTAATGCCTTTATACAGACAGGACAGCCAAGACTTCTGGTGCTCCATAATCCTTTATTAACTAATTTAAAAAACGCTTTAGTTGAAGATGAAGTGGTTTCTTCAGTCACATTACATTACACTTGAATATAGGCCAGCAAGTTTAAATACCAAAACTATGAACCAGACATGAATGCATGTAGGTGTGAATTTTATAAAAATACAGACAATGCTCAAAATCAAAATCTTTTTTTTTTTTTTTAACCAAACAGATTTAAACAATGAATTGAATCAATGAGCACAGAATAAGGGCCAGAAAGCAAGTAAGATATGTATTTTAACCTAGTAGTAATGTTAGTAGTTGTTTAGTTTTACAGCATGTCACAGAAGGGTTTAAATTGTTGTATTATGTTTTGTTGTGTCTTTATGGAGAGAAACCTTGTGACCCCTGCCCCATCAGCAACAGCAGAGATATAATGCAATGTAAAATAAACAGATCTATCCCGTTGCATCTGTTACCTATTTGATATGAAAATGCAGCTGTCTGAGGGACAGTCCTGCAGAGATACTCCTTAATTTGTGCAGGGCACTACAGCTGCTGTGTCAGACTCTCAGTATCTTTGCTCCATATTAAATGTGTTCCACAAGTTATATCCTGTGATTATCAGTCTCTGTTCAGTGCGTATTCTCCCTCTTGACTGCTTCGCGTTTGTTTCCCATTTGAATAGAGCTTTGCTCTGATTGTTGTCTCTCATTGTTGCCTGTTGCTAGGAGGTGTTCAACAACAAGATGAATGCCTGTAAGTCAAATGGAGAGAGATCTGGTCTGATTTTCAGGTGTCTTTGAAATGCTTTAACTGTTTTTTACTCACAGTGTGATCATTCAACAATCCTCTGTGCTTCATTACAGAGGAAAGGGTGTGCAGAGTAAAATCATACGTGCTCAACCACATTTAGCAGCTTCAGTGCTGGGGTGTTCATGCTTCTTAATGCTAAAGCGCTGTCCCACTGTTGTTGTTTAGTGTATTATTCTGGCATCACCTCTTTTACAATATAATGTAACAAAATTAATGCAAACATTCTTTTTAGAAATGGTTTATAAATCACTAAGATGTGTAGTTGTGGATATTGGAGTAATTTTTAGTATGTCAGGACTTAGGACTTGTCCTGTCTTTTGTATTAAGGCTGTGTGCTTCCCTATACTGTAATCAGCTGTCTGTTCTTCCAGCATACTTCACCAAAGACTCCCACAGGAGGAGTTATTCTAACTTCTTCATTATATCAAAAATATGACATCTGTATGCTGTATGACTACTGTATTTAAAGCAAGACTGAGACCTCTGCCTCTAAGGTCACAGCTGTTACTATGGTAAACTCTCAGTAGTAACTATGATAAGTAGTGGTTGTGATGAGATTTTGGACATGAATGAATCAGCATTTTGTGTCTTCAGTCATGAGTTAATATTGCTAATGTTACAAGTGTAGCACTATGACATATCAGTGTAGAACACTTATTTTGTTTTTTACGTCAATGATGTTGTCCCTCCAACAACAGTGGTTTCAGGGCTTTCAGCAGATCGTTGTTTTGAACCTCAGACTTCATGAAATTATCTATTGAAACCTTTTTTTTCTAAGAGAAAAGCGGGTTAATACATGGGTGCAAAAAATGTGTCCCTCTGCTGCTCTTCAGTCGAGATACAAGTTAAGAGGATGTAAAGTCTCATTTATAAAATGAGTTTATTTCTTTGGGTCTGTATAGGGTGTATAAAAAGCATTTACCCCCTTTGATGTTTTACCCTTTATTGCTTTTATAAATCAATTATGGTCAATATTATTTAGCTTTTTAGCCAAAAAAGATTATTTAAAAAATCCTCTTTAATATCAAAATTAAAACTGATTTCTACAAAGTAATGTCAAATGAATAAAAATATGTTAAGCAAAAAAAGTGACTGTATAAGTATTCACCCCCTCTAAGGTGACTGACCTTATTCAACAGAGGTCAAGCCAACTGGTGCTAGTAGTCTCATGACTGGTGAAATGTGGATCACCTGAGTGCAGTGAATGTGTCTCAAGTGATTGTAGTATAAAGACACCTGTGTCTGGAAGGTCCAGTCACAGGTTAACCTATATCCCTGGCTATCATTACACCATGAAGACAAAAGACCGCTTCAAGAAACTCAGAGAAAAGGTCGCTGAAAGTATAAGTCAACGGATGGATACAAAAAATTCCCAGGCACTTAACATCTCCAAGAGTTCAGTTTAATCCATCATCAAGAAATAGAAGGAATATGGCAGATGTGTAAAAATGCCTAGATCAGGCCCTCCTCACAAACTAAATGGCCGTGCAAGAAGGAGACTAGTGAGAGGCTATCAAGACACTTATGACTATTCTGACAGAGTAACAAGCTTCAACAGCACAGATGGGAGAGACTCTGTATACAACAACTGTTGCCCGGGTTCTTCACCTGTCAAAGTTTTATGGGAGAGTGGCAAAGAGAAAGCCACTGTTAAAAAAAAAAACTTGGATTAAATCTGAGTTTGCCAAAAGGCATGTGGGAGACTCCATGGTCAAGTGGGAGAAAGTTCTTTGGTCTGATGAGGCCAAAATGGTGCTTTTTGCCATCTAGACAAGATGCTATGTTTGGCAGACACTGAGCACTACACAGCACACCAAACACGTCATTCCCACTGTGAAGCCAGTAGTGGAAGCATCATGTTGTGGGGATGCTTTTCGGAAACTGGCCCCAGAAGGCTTGTAAAAATGGAGGGTAAAATGAATGTGGTGAAATATAGGAAAATCTGAGAGGACAGTCTTATTCAGTCTGCAAGAGAACTATTGGAGCCTAATGTGTGTCTACTAAATACTGACTTGAAGGTGGTGAATATTTATGCAGTCACCTATTTTACATTAAATATTATTATTCAAGGGGCACGCCGGTAGTCAAGTGGTCAAGGCACCCGCCATGTATGCAGGCAACCTGGGCTCAAATCCAGCCTGTGGCACCATTTCCTGCATGTCTCTCCCTGCTCTCTTCCCTGTTTCCAACTCTATCCACTGTCCTATCTAATAAAGGCCAAAAACAAATCTTTAAAAAATATATATGTATTTTTATTCAATTGACATTACCTAGTAATTTTCAATTTGACATTAAAGAGGGTTTTTTGGGGGGCAAAAATCAACAAAAGGGTAAAACATCCAAGGGGGTTGAATATTTTTTATAGGCACTGTAGACTCATAGTATAAGCCTGCCCTGGCATATTTTTACCCCTCCATATGCAGGGTAAAGGTTTGTTTTGATTGGTACATGCATTTTCCTTGTCCCACTTTTCTTTTTAAATGTCTAATCCAGAGTTTTCTTTAGCATGTAATCTCCATGTCAATTGGCTTCATTGTAGACATTTTTTGGTGCTATAGCAGATCATTTTGAGACTGATTTTAAAGGCACCTGAATGATTTTGGATGGAGTCATCCTGGGGAGTTCACCAGGCCAATCACACACGTTTAAACTATGATGTCGTTTCTCAGGCGTGGGCCGGGATTACTCATTCACTTTCTCCACATAGCCTTACTTTGTCATCTTTTGCTTTACACCAGCAGAGTTCAGGCAGGACGAGTTTTTAGTCACAATGAGTGAATCTAATTCATCCCTAACATCACATGATTCAGAGACCAGCAGACTGGGGTTTACACTTTCACTTGATGGGCTTATAAAATATACATTTTTATCAAAAAGCTAAACAGACTTACATAATACCTTGATAAAGTTTATGAAAAATTATAACCTGCCAAAGAAAAAGCATGGAGTGGCTGTATTTTGATCCAGTCTTAGTTGTTGTGGAGGTGTGCGAGGTCTGCTTGTAATCTGTCACCACCTCAACAGAGGGCGTTGTCGTTTTCACATCTTGCTTCAAAATGCAGACCAGATCACAGCACGGCCTCTGCTCGGCCTCCCACACACGGCAGTACACAGGTTGACATATACGACAATTTTAAAGCAACCTCTTTACTACCTCAATTTCCTTTTTAAGGCAGACTTTTTGGTTCTTAATTTCTTGGACATTTTCTGCTTTAAACCATAGCAGTTCATAAAGGAAATGGAGAGCAGACTTTTCTATCTGTCTGCTCTCTTTAGTGTGAAAGTGAGCTGAAAAGAGAAGTGCTTTGATCGACGAAGCATTAAAGGTGACACCACTCAAACTAAGCCCACATTTTAGAAACGAGTCAGAGTGAAATTTAAGCTATGACAGATGGATATAGTAGAGTTTTTATGACAAACATATTGTGCCAAAAAGTCTTTTAAACTTTTTCTTGGTTCATTCTTTACCTTTATCTTAAATTTCCTCTTTATATTGCCTAATTCTATTTTCTGTCTACCTGAAAAAATGGCAACAAAATGATGAAAGATGATGCTTTCTCAATCTGAATTCAAATTAGCTCAAGTTCTGCTTTTAAATTTGCTCTTATGTACTTAAAGGTAAAAATAATATGCATCTCCAATGGTCCTCTTTGCATTAATTTTGAGCTTAATTTTATTTCTTTTTTACTTTTATTTTGCTGTATTCTTTCAAAATTAAAGATAAAAGCTGATGGTTTCGAGAGAGGAAAAGTATTTCTGCTCCTGTACCCACTGCTCTCTCATCCTCTCAGCTTCCTTTTCACTTTTCTGTAACACACACTCAGTATCTTATCACATCAAAGCTCAGCCTCGCTGTCTCTTTCTTTACTCTCTGACTAATTTAGATAGTAAAGAGAGACGCTGAGTAAAGCTTCACCCGTCTTCTCTTCTGTATTTTTAGGCGACACAGTCATGTTGCATGAAGTAATGGGTTTCAGGTGAACTTTGTTAAAAAGGTCGGTGGGTTTCTGGTCCCCAGAGTCGGCTGTTTACGGCCCACAGAGTCCAGCCCAAGCTCAGCTGTCCGGGGAAAAATTGTAAATTTCAGTTCTGATTTGACTTTGTGTTTTGCGGGTTTGCCTGACTTTAGAAAATTGTTGTCGATGTTGGGTCACAGGCCCCTGAACGTGTCCTCGAGTGTTTTAGTGAGAACAACAACCTGAAAGTGTGGATGTGAAAACAGAAAAGAGTGCTAAGTAATTATTGGACCTTTGATAGAGCAGAACGTGGTTTTTCAGATTCAGGTTTATACATTTTTTTTTAGCAATAAATCTCACAGTAAAAGTGAAACTCTGAATCAGAAGGAGAATTTCTTTGATCGATCATCCTGCCGAGGTGACATATAAGGTTTTTTGTGTGGGTGGAGTGGAGTTCATTATTTTATTTCACCTACTATAACCGCTAAAAGTCTGATACTTTACTAGTATTTATCCTCTTTTTGTCATCCAGAAATCCAGCTATGATGACATAGGTTTACCTTCATACAATGCACATACACACTGTAAGTTTATTCTAATAAACTGTGTCCTTATTTTGCTCAGTTTCATTTTAATTATTTTTTAAAGACATTTAATACCCATTTTGTTATGAATGTCTGTTTTAAAGCTCTTATGAATTGCTTTGTGTATGAATGGTGCCCTATAATTTTCCTTAGCTTGTTTATTTAAAATTTAAAAACAACATCCAGAAATCAGATAAGACCTTTTTCAATCTTACTTTGAAATTTGACCAAAATAATAAAAAATAAGAGTTTGTGTTCCCACAATATGAGCACATTTACTCTCTTAGATTTTATTAATAAATGATAAATCATACTGAAAGAGAGGCAGGTACTGAAACCATTACATGACCTTTAAATTTGTTTTTCAAGTTGTTTGCCGGTCTGAAAATATGCAGCTTGATTACACAAATTACACGAGGCAATGTCAAATCTTATAATAATCAATATTTACAATATGGAAATCTACAATAAGATATTAACCTCACTTTTAAGTTTTATTAAGTGTTTTGATATTTGCTTGTATTGAAAATGAAGCAATCTGACAAATAACCTGTGATTGTTTTTGAGTGTTAATTTGTGTCAGACTTGTTTTCTTCGTATAAATAAATCCATAAGTCAAACTGAAACTGTGATGCTCTGGAGTGATCATTTTTACCAGAGCAAACAGGGGAAATTTACCTCGTGAAATGTTCGTTTCTCTGACAACCCACTCAGTTTCGACTGGAAAAAAAAAAGTATTTAACCTTTACAGCAATGACAAAGGCAGAAAAGAAAAAAAGGGAGTGAAATGTGAGAGACTGAATATTGTCTCTATAGAAATCCAGCAGCTGAATCAAAGAGTTCACTCGGCCATTGAAACACACATTTTGACTCACTTTCTTTTGTTGTTTTTGAGTATTTGCATGTTTTTACATTTGCTGTTTCACATGTCACATGTCTGTTTGATGTTTTATCGATTTTATGACCAAGATGAGCAGTTTCATGTCTCAAAATGACACTTAGAATATTTCACAGCTTACCATGCATGTGGAATAAAGACAATATCAATATTTAATGAGGACCTGTTTGTTTCTTTCTTTCTTGGTTTGTTCGGCAGAGACATACGCAGAAAGCTGAGAATTCAACTGCACACAACAAAACCTGCAAATGAACACAGTCATAGATAATACTGACACTTTCACATTGTCTATATGGGTCCACGCCCCAGAGTGTTGATTTGACTCCTTTTGGAGAGTTACAACCGTAACACTGATTAAGTTTCTTTATTGACTCTTTTTGGAGTTAAAATTGACTCTTTTTAACACTAATGCTACTTCACCTTAACGCTTTGTAGAGTTAGAAATATACTCTTTCAGTGGATTATTTTAGTTTATGACAGTGTTATCCTCATACTAGTATTGTAGGGTGTACATATTTAATTTAACTCAATTTTTGTAATTTTGAAGTTTTTACAATTTGTAATTATTGACAGATTGCAATGTGCTTTTCATATTTACTAAAGTCTGACATTCAGTAGTGGACACCTGTGGTAAAGTTGATGTGTGGCACCCTGTTCTACATATGGGAAGTCAGTGACTCACTGGATAACTTCACTCATGGTGCAGATGTGTCGAACATAAAAAAACAACAATAATCCTCCAGACATGAGCAAATGAATCCCAGCGGTAATCACTTCAAAACAGATGACATCTGAACACTACTAGTCACATATAAAATCATCTAAAAAAAAAAAATAAGACACATCTTAACACTTTTCACAAAGGCATAGTGGGGAAACTCTGCCCCCCAGATTTGAAATGGCATTGTGAAATCAATGACCCTCTACAGAGTTGAACTTACACTGAATGCATTATCACTGTCAAATAACTCCAACACTGAAAACTATTTCACTCAGAATCGAGTTAGAATTACACTTTGGATTTTAAATTCAACCCTGACATTTTTATCACTCTGATTTAAACAGGTCCTGCTGTGCCTGCCAGCATTTATAGTTGATCCTTTTTCTAATGTCTGTCTCTGGAAGGGCCTTATATTAATTACTTATACTATATATCATAAACAAGTGGTTCTTAACTGGTGGGTCGGGACACAAGAGTGGGTCAAGGAGTGCCTGGAGAAACTGAGTCCATGATGTATGAAATGTATAAACAGACACATTTTTTTACACTATTGCTCCATGATAATGACTATTTTTTGTCTTATTGTCAAGATCCTAACTTATTTAACTTATTTTTGGGAGAATTTAATTTTAATTTCTCATTTATTGTGTTTGTTTCACTAAATATTAACAAAACCCCACCATGAGAAATTAAATAAATTATGTTGTATTCATGCAGGTCAGTTGAGGGTTTCTGTAATGGCACGCTTGTCCTCTCTTTGTTAAGTCATGTTTTGTTTCAAACTGGAAATTTTCTGGAATTTGAGTTGCTCATTCAAGAGGTGGTGGCTAGACCAGTTAAGAACCAGTGCTATAAACTACATACCTCAAAATAATCTTCTAATCCTGGAAAGATTTAGCTCATTGTGAACAGTTCTGCTCTTGGTATAGTGGTGCCAAAGATGATAACGTTGATGACAATCATGTTGATGATGATGATAATACTGAGGTCATATGTTGATGATTTGTTGTTTTGTTGCTTTAATGATGATGATATTAACCATTTTAAAAAGCTTCTACACACTGTGTGCATTGTTTGCAGCACTGCATAGCAGCACTTGTGTCTGACTGGACTTGAAGCTGTTTGTAGCACTTACTAATGTCGCCTACATCCTTGCTTATGTTGTTATTTCTTTCTGATGTGTGCTGCTTTGGACAAGTGTCTGCTGAATGAAATTATAACATTATAGAGCATGCTCATTGACATAGCCAATCTGTGCATTACATCTGGCTGACATTTATAAGTAATCTCAAGCTTTGCAGTATGCACATACTGTATGCTATACAAACCCACACGAAAGCGTATGCCTGTACAAATGTAGCAGCATCCATACGTATGAACAGTACTAGTATATGCATAACTCTGTCCTTCACACTAACACAACCCCATACATGCCTACAGGATTGATTCATTTGTAGTTATCTCTTTAGTGTCATTTTGAAATTAAGCAACATGTTTGTTGTCAAATCTATTTTTTTTTTCCCTTTAGGGGAAGGATGTGGAACTAAAGGAGGTATTTCAGTATGGCTCTTTACAGCTCCCTGCAGTGCTGAGCCTGTACGGGTTGCACCATGAGGAGCCTGGTCATGTTAACACTTGTGGATATGTTTAGGGTATGTTTAGGTTTCCCAGGATATGACAATGGTGGGCCCTGCTGCCCAGTGTTTTTAATGCAGTTATTTATTCTATATAATGACTAAACTTATGTTTTATTCTGTTGAACTCTGATAGATTTGACTGAAATTTTTTCAACATAATTTCCTTCTTGTGATGATTCACCTACAGTTCTATATGAATAAGTGTGCAGACATATACTGCAGGATTAGGGTTACACAAGTCTTGACTCTTTCCCACATTTTACTTGTTTCCCAGTTTATTCCCTTCAGTATTGTGATTGTTATATCATAGGGATATTGTATAAAAAAGACATATTTGTAGACATGACTCTTTAGTTTCTCTCCTGCTGATTGTCTTTACTGATTTTTGTGATCGTGTGTGCATGCCGTGGTTTGTTTCTGCAGCAAAATGTCAGACGCTGTCACTCTCCCCGATGACTGGATGAGTAAATATAAACATGTTGATGGTTTCAGTCAGTTGCTGTTGCGTGCTCACAGTCCGTGGGTGGCATCTCTTTGCTGCCATCAGTAATGCTTTGATTAATTGCCTCACTTACTTCTTCCAAGTGTATTTAAACAGCTCCATTTCTATAAAATGGCAACACATGTTTGCAGTGACAGTAATGACTGTATGTATAGATTTGTTAGTGTATGTGCAGTGAAGCATTTGTGCTGTATGTGTGTGAACATGCTTCACATCCCCAGAGACCTCTGTGTATTTTTAAACATGTCTGTGTTTTTAGGTTGTTTTTTGGGCCCTTATTTGCATAGAATTTGTACATGTATGGAATTGTGTATTTTTGGCACACATGCCAGTATGTAAGTACATGTTACACAACATTTCACAACAGTTGTGTTCAGTGTTGCTGTTTTTACAGCTGTATGAATTGGTTTTTTTAAGTGTTCTATCTCTACAGGCTTTTTTAAAAAACTCACATTTGTATTTTAATGCTCATTACATGAATATTATGGTAACCACATAGGTGATTTTAGTCCACATGGAAAATTTGACAAAAATTTTGCAGACATCTTAAATGAAATAGTTATTCAGTAAAGCATCAATCCATTAAAAATACTGTAAATGATCTAATCTGCCTTATAGTAATCTGTGGCATACTTTATACTTTTTGATCATGCCTATTCAGCATCCTTGCAGTCTTTGCAATCATATATCAAAGGCACATGCTTGTATTAGATGAAATGGCTCATGAGTTGTACATTTTAAATGTAATTTTTTTTTAGTTTTTATTTTTGTATCTAATATCTAATTCCTGTGCATTGAAAGCAAAGCTAACCAAAGTCAGATTCCTTGTCTGCATAAGCACACTTGGCCAATAAACCTGATTCTGATTTGTATATTGCATATAATAAATACTCAAGCCTGAACTAAAGGTACTAGCAATCATTGATTCAGATGGTTTAACACTCTGGTTCATTAGTTCATGTTAGTAATGTTTTTTCTAAAGTAGCATACAGTTTAATATTAATGAGAAGCGCTCAGAGCTGTGTGAATATTATGACAGTGGGTGAGTGTGCTGATATTTTTGTTTTTTACCACCACCTCATAATAAGCCTCTAAATATATCAGGATGGAACATGTAGCATAAAGACCCTTAGGGAGTGGGTTATTTATGGTATGATAATATTAAGTTGTAGCTTTTTTTTTTACTTAACAGAAATATTGATAGTGTAGTTTAGGGAACAATTGTCACCATTAATTTGCTGCTTATTAGCATGATAATTTGTAGCATACTCATGCTTTTTAGTCACTATTAAGAGATTGTTAGGACCTTGTTCTGCAAAACCATTATCTATGTCTAATAGGCTAAGAGTTTTCTCTCAACAGCCTCCCTATTACAGCATATTAACAGCAAATTAGGATAGGGTTTTACATTAATTATGTTCTTAATATGCTTTGCTTAGAATGGCCCTTACAAGGTAGCATTACCACATAATAGCTCTTCTCCCTAGATTACTCTGAATAAGTAGGAGTTTAAGTTTGATTTCTTTAAACAAAGCATACAATTTCTATTCTTAGTGATGTCCAAATAACTCCTAATTAAACCTTTGAACTCAGAATATGTACCCCAAACTAAACTGAGGTCTTCTTCATCATTAATTCACTGTTCTTAAGTTGCCCTCTCTTTATACTTAATTATTCATTGTAGTACTGAACTGTACCCTAAACTAGTGTGTTAGCGAAATATTATATTTGTGTTGGGAAAAACTTTCATATAGTTTACTTCAGAAAAATCACTAACACTGCACAGTTAATGGGTACAGTGTTACATGTAAGAGCCCTGCATTCAGCACTTGTTTACATACTAGTATACAGTAGAGGTGCTGGCTCTACAGTAAGTAGATTTTCCCATAATGCTGTGGGCTGACAATGTAATGCACACATAAAAACAGAATATCAGCAACACCTAAAGGTAATACTTGTGTATGAAATATTTTATGGTGTAAAACTCATGTTTTGACATGCTGCTACTGTTGCTAATAAGCAGAGAGGTTTAGCACGAGTACTTAACAAATGCAAGGAACTTGAGCCTACATGTCCCGTTGTTTTAGGAGCCGAGCATCCCTTTCAGTACTGTGTTTGATTTTGTTTGTGCTTTATTTGTGGTTGTATAATTCAGGTTTTAAGTATGTTGTGACACATTTACAGCTCTTTGTGGGTACATGTAGTTAATACACATTTTGTTATTGCTCTATTTGTGTGTGTGTGCATGTGTGTGTTTATTATAGCTTGTTATGCGTACCGTGCGTATGGTATTATTTGAGTGTGTGTCCTTCTGCAGAAGTATTTGTGTGCATATAATTGTATATATTTCTTTAAATATAGCATTTGACTACAGCTGTTTATTGTTTACTGGGACCTCCATTAGCATTGGCACATGGACACAGCTTTTCTTCCTGGGGTCCAGAACATAAAATAAGGTTATAGAAGTGTGCATTTTTGCAACTGTATGTATTAACGCTTGTTTCTTACTTTTTGTCTTTCTGATTTTGCCCATTTGTTGACAGTTCTATGTATGTGTGCATGCATGTGTTTGTACAGTATGTTTGCATATGTAAATGAGAGAATCAGCAAAATCATCATGATTGCGCTTCCTTTCGTACTTTGTATCACTGTATGATTATGTATTTTTTATGTATTCTATGTTTAGTCTTTTTAATGTTGAGATTGCTTTGTGTGTATTTCGTGTGGTATTATATGTATTCTAAAGGCCCATCTAGGGACGGGCATTGCAAATTAGCTCTGGCTATAAATGCTGTGGTGTGTGGCAACAGTTTACTGTCTTAGACTCGTCCCTGTACAAATAAACATTACATAAATTAATGTACTTAGATTTTTTTTCGTCTCACATATACCAAAATAGGTTGGCTTTTGTGTGCAATAATGAAACTGTGAATTAATTTTGTGTGTGAGTCTCTTGTGTAAGTGTGTGTACCTCTGTAGGTGTGTGTAAATTCATTATCTCCGTGCAGCTACTTTTACATAATATGACATATTTTGTATTTAATCTACTAAGACATCTTATAAATAAGATAAGTAATTATCATTACATTATTATTTTTAACAGTGACAAAGAGGGAAAAAATGCTGAAAGGACAACAAAGGGAAATGAAGACAAGACAATAAACAAAGTACAGGTAGACAAATGGTAATTATTAACCATAGTCAAAATACTAATTATTCTTTACCCCAACGTCATGGTGAGAGCAAAGGCAAAATATATTACCATGCATTTAACATGCCTATGCACATTAAATACACATAGCGACACCTATATCTTAGTGCACACTGGTGTCGATATTGACAGTAACACATGCTCATCCAGTTCCGTTTATATTATTAGTTATCATGTTAATCAGCACATGGTAGAAAATAATGAGATGCAATATACAGTGCTTAACAAATTTATTAGACCACCTGTCATATTTGTCACAGAGACCATCCAGCATCATGAAGTGCTTTGCACTCAGCATCATGCGGACTCTTTCATTTTCAGTGGGCTCTCCATGTTTTATCATTTTGAACAGGAATGAGGAATTTCAAACTAAATTCACCTTTTTATACCCAAATTTGAGCCGGCTCACTGGGCTTCTCTGAGAAGTCATAAATTAATCAAGCATAACATTCAACCACTAAAATTCATTTTTCTGTTCAGGAATGCAAGTAAATAACTATAATTTGAAATATTTATCAAGAAATAATAATGTGCTTTACTGTTTTTTCAGTTTTTTGTAAATCAGTAAATTTAAAAATTCATGGATAACAATAATAATTATATTTTAGCATTAAAAATATCATTTGGGTTAAAGAGCTTCTACATATTTATGTATTAACCATTGCAGAAACATAAAAAATGATTTTGGTAATTACCAATGCTGTTAATTTAGGGCATAAACCTTACTTTGGGTGGTAGTCTAATAAATTTGTTAAGCACTGTACATACATTAATTACAAAGCAAGGGTCCTGTTGAAACTTCTAGTTTATCCCACAGAATATGGTCATGAATATTATAGATAAATAAGATGCAGTAAGGCACAGATGTAATAGTGATTTTCTGCTCCCAAGGTATTATTATTATAATGGAGTTTACATATAGTAATAAGTTACGGGTCTAGACAAGGAACAAAGAAATATAAAACACTTTGCATGTTTTTTTTATCTAATTTGTCCTCATGTGTTGATGACATGCTTGTTGTCATCTTATTCTTTCCCTACTTGAGATGCTTGATAATGTGCATTTATCTTTATATTGACATGATTTCTTGTATTATTACTACAAGTGTGTATGGGATGAAGTCCTTTGTTCAAAGAAACATTTTCTAAAGTAGGCACGTGAATACTTGCAGGAATTGTGTTTATTTATTTACATAGCAAGTTCACAAACTCGCATGTCTCTCTATATATTTTTGTCTGTGTGTTTTCAAGTGGATATATGTTGTTTTGCCTGTGCATATCTGTGTTCTATATTTATATCTTGATATGATACCAGAGGTGTACCTACAGAACTTCTGTGTATGTTTTCGACAGTGTGTGTGGTTAGCAGATCTAGAGAATTAAACTGTAGTTTAGTTAAACTGCAATAACTGATTGTAACATCATACACGCTGAAATCATGTACCTATTACAGTTTATTTGTTTTGGTGTTAGACTCATTAAGTTCAGGATTTTCTTTGGATTTGTCACAAATCTATTAATAGTTGAATGAGTAAGCACGCAAATAATTTAAAACAACAGAATTCACTATGAACCTGCAGAAGATAAATGTAGTTTGTTAATGATAATGTGATCATATATGATACGGAGATTAAGATTTTTATTTTTATTTTTTTTCATTATTTACAGAATGTAAATTCAGGGTCAGCTTAACAGATTCAGATTCAACCAATGACGTCTTTAGTACATTTGTTATGTCTAGAATTTGTTGAAGCTGGCCCAGATGCTAATGTTGGCCCAAGATATTTTTAAACTTTCTCTAATCTATGTGTTTATTTGTGTAGATCTGTGTGTACAATACAAGTAACCATACGCTACGTGCTAATATACGCTGTGTGTGTTTTTTTTTTGCAGAAAGTATTTATTTGCATACACGTGGACATGTGAAACAGCTTGTTCCCTCTTCTGGCTGCTGGCTGTCTGTCTTGGCTGACATTTACACATTCAAATCAGAGACTGTTTATGGCTCTTTGGGGCACATGACATGATTTCATGTCTGTTCATCATGACCCACTCACATTACTGCAGCTCCTTTCACTACACCTCACACTGAAAAACTCACTCATCACTCTGTTGGTGTCAATCAGAGCCTCATGACCCCCCGACCTCAACTTTTCAGGAACTAGTCGCATCATCTCATTAAGCTCAATCATCACATTGTTACCTTTTTGCTCTGAACCTTGATTTAAGTTCCTTGAATTTTAGTGTATATTAATGTGTGTTGATCTTCTATTTGGGGTCCTGGACAGATTCCTGTGATTTTAGTTTTATGTTTTATACGTAATGACTTTGAAACCACACTAGATGTCTGTGAATTGCTTTATATCTGTTCACATAAACACATGACATTAATAATAACGACCAACAACTCATCACTGTTTGTTATATCAATTTTAATGGATAATGTGTCTATTTTTGGCTGACCACTAAGGTCAGTCCTATAGATGGCTCTGTCTGTGTCTGACTGCGTGACTGAGTGAGTGATTCTACTTTCAGAGTCATACCATATAGAGTTGGGTGTAGTTGTACTGAAGCCCTCTAATGGCTGCCTCCACTGCTATAAATACCTCAGATATACAGTCATGGCCGAAAGTATTGGCACCCCTGGAACTTTTCCAGAAAATACATCATTTCTCCCAGAAATTGTTGCAGTCAACAAATGTTTTGGTATACATGTTTTTATTGCCTTTATGTGCATTGGAACAACACAAAAAATACGAAGAAAAAAGACAAAATTGACATAATTTATACACAAAACTCAAAAAATGGGCCAGACAAAATTATTGGCACCCTCAACTTAATATTTGGTTGCACAACCTTGGAAAAAAAATAACCGAAACCAATCGCTTCCTATAACCATCGACAAACTTCTTACACCTCTCAACTGGATTTTTGGACCGCTCTTCTTTTGCAAACTGCTCCAGGTCTCTCAGATTTGAAGGGTGCCTTCCTGCAACAGCAGTTTTGAGATCTCTCCATAGGTGTTCAATGGGATTTAGATCCGGACTCATTGCTGGCCACTTCAGAACTCTCCAGCGCTTTGTCTTCAACCATTTCTTGGTGCTTTTTAAGGTATATTTGGGGTCATTGTCCTGCTGGAACACCCATGACCTCTGATGCAGACCCAGCTTTCTGACACTAGGCCCTACATTGCAGCCCAAAATTTTTTGATAGTCTCAGATTTCATGATTCCTTGCACACAGTCAAGGCACCCAGTGCCAGAGTCAGCAAATAACCCCAAAACATCCTTGAACCTCCACCATGTTTGACTGTGGGCACTGTGTTCTTTTCTTTGTAGGCCTCATTCTGATTTCTGTAAACAGTAGAATGACGTACTTTTCCAAAAAGCTCTACCTTAGTCTCATCTGTCCTCAAAATGTTCTCCCAGAAGGATTGAGGCTTACTCAGGTACATTTTTGCTAATTCCAGTGTGGCTTTTTTATGGCTCTTTGTCAGCAGTGGGGTTCTCCTCAGTCTCCTGCCATAGCGCTTCATCTCATTCAGAAGTATGGTCCAAGCTGACACTTTTGCACCCTGAGTCTGCAGGACAGCCTGAATTTGTGTGGAAGTTGACTGAGGATGTTTATCCACCATTCCAACTATCCTGCGTTGCATTCTTTTGCCAGTTTTTCTCTTCCGTCCACGTCCAGGGTGATTAGCCACAGTACCATTGGTTATAAACTTCTTGATTATATTACACACAGTGGACAAAGGAATTCCAGGTTCTCTGGAGATGGTCTTGAAACCTTGAGATTGTTCAGATTTTTCTACAATTTTGCTTCTTAAGTCCTCAGACAATTCTCGGCCCTTCTTTCTCTTCTCCATGCTTGGTGTGGTACACACAGGGACACAACACAAAGCTTGAGTCAACTTTTATACATTCTAACTGGCTTCAGGTGTGATTTTTATATTGCCAGCACCTGTTACTGCCACAGGTGAGTTTAAATGAGCATCACATGCTTGAAATAAAATGATTTACCCACAGTTTTAAAAAGGTGCCAATAATTTTGTCCGGCCCATTTTTTGAGTTTTGTGTAAAATTATGTCCATTTTGGTTTTTTTCTTCGTATTTTTTGTGTTGTTCCAATGCACATGAAGGAAATAAACATGTGTATACCAAAGCATTTGTAATTGCAACAATTTCCGGGAGAAATTGTGTATTTTCTGGAAAAATTCCAGGGGTGCCAATACTTTCGTCCATGACTGTAACTTTAGGATTGAGTCCTTTTTACTTAAACTGGACCACGTCTCTGTATGAAATGAAAAATAAAAACAATCCCAAAAGCATTACGGTCGGCTTGTCCGGTATATTCAGGGCCTGCTGCTGCGTTAGCTGTTAGTATGGATGTTGCTGTAGGAATGCCAGCTTACTCAGAACTGAACAACATTTCTTGTTGAAACCATGTGTCCCCTCCCCGCTCAAAAGAGCACAGAATAAAGGGAGGATATTTTCTCCTCACTGTTCTCTAACAACATCAACTGCGGTTAACTGGATGTGTCTGTGTAGGGGCATGTGTTTCTGTGTAACCAATCAGATACGATAAAAGACAAGCAGGAGGGGAGGGGGGATGACGTTGCTCAGGGCTCCAAGTACCATTCAGTCTCCACACAGAAGGGGAGGAAGAGAGAGAGGAGAAAATGGAGCTATACAAGTTTAAGTCACCAGTAACAATAAATTCCATATAAATAAGGACGGTACCGGGTTGTGTAACATGGATTTTATACAAAACTTTATGTATGCAAAATGTAGTCATTCTTTCGGTTTTATAGTTTATTCATTGTCCCCAAATTAAGTTTTTTTTTTTTAATACACTACATTTAGAAAGTATTCAGACCCCTTTTCTTTTTCCAGTTGTCTTATGTTGCAGCCTGATGCTACATTATAAAAAATAATTTTATTCTCATTACTATACACTCAGTACCCCATCATGACAAAGTAAAACCAGAATTTTAGAATCTTTTGCTAATTTATAAAAAAGAAAGAAACAGAAATATCACAATGACATAAGTGTTTAGACCCCTTGCTTGAAATTTCTCTAAGGTTCTTCCCATATCTCCCAGTCTTTGCTGGGATATTTCTACTTCTTGATTGGAATCCACGTGATAAATTGAAGTGATTGGACAAAGGGTCAGCGGGTCTGAATACTTATGTCAGTGTGATATTTCAGTTTTGAATTTCAATAAATTAGCAAGCATTTCTAAAATGTTATTTTCACTTTGTCATGACAGGGTACTGAGTGTAGATTTATGAGAATATATATCTTTTTCCGTAGCATCAGGCTGCATCATAAGAAAAACTGAAACAGAGGGTCTAAATACTTTCTGAACGCACTGTACTGTATACGGTAGAGATGCCTTTTCAACATCTTTGGGTTTTTTTTATCAGGGTAGATTATGAGTTTTGTACAGTATGCTCCACATTTTAGGTAAAAACTTTGTGTTGATTAAAAGTAAATTTTAAAAAATCTTCCCTTTAAAACAGAATAGATTAGAATACCTTAATTGTCATTTCACATTGTACAACAAAATTTGCTGTGTTTCTCTAAAACAAGGAGAACATATAAAAGGAAAAACAGGCTGAGCTAGAAAAGTTCTAAAAGTCTGGTGCATTCAGTGCAATCTACAGTGTTATGCTATTAAAAAAACAGGGCAAGTAAAAAGACAAAACTGCACATGGTCACTGAGTCATTTTCTATGAGCTGTATTGCTCAAGATTATAAGACCATATGGCACCTTTGAAATAACCAAATTGCACCTCTAAAGAAATGTAATGTAAAAATTAAAAATGCATAAATATTATGCACAGTCCTGCTCACAGTGCCAGATGTGAGTCGTGTAATGATCAGTGTTATTGGGGGATTGGTGGTTGTATTTGTAGCACTGTTCCTGTAAAGTAAATCTCAGTAATGGCTCTGAGGCAGAAACTGTTTTGTAAACCTTGATGTGTGAGTTTTTAGGGTCCCGAGATGTTGTTCTGATGGCAGCAAAGTGAAAAGGTGGATGAATGGGAGGGTGACATCCTTCAGAATGCAGCTGGCTCTGCAAAGACCGCGTGTTTTGAGGGTGTATATCAATGAGAGCTGGGTTAGTGTTTTTTGAGCAGTGTTTATGACTCTCAGGGAGGCTTTCCCAACTGTTGCTGTGCAGTTTGCAAACCATGCTATAACACAGTACTCTCCATAGAACAGCAGTAGACAGAGATGATTTACTGATTTACATTATGTGTCAGGGATATCCTACATGATGCCATGATTATCCCAGATAGCTGCATTTACACATAAACATGACTGAATTACCCCTCCCCTAAAGGGCCACCTACTGATACAGTCTTGTTCTTAAAACTAGAGTCAGCTGACTAAGACGCAGACTGTGGCGGAGTAGGAAAAGTGTTCGTGTGTTTGCAGGAGAAAAAAAGGAAGGTAAAGGTAGAAAAGTGGGAGCATGAAAGAAGGGGAAATCTGTTTCCTAATTTCTTTTTAACAATGGGTGTTTTTTTCAAACCTTGTCAAACAACCTTATTTAATTGTATATTTGCAAATTTTAATTTTATATTTCCTTCATTTCTCCAGGAGGGTTCTATACAAATTCATGATTTGGGAAGTCCTGGTTGATCCTTCAGCACGAGCAGTTTCAGGTAAGATAAAAAAATACCCTTTAAACACTCACACTAGATAAAACTGCATGAAATTGAAAGCAAAGAAAGTAATGTTTAAAATACAGATACTATAAAACCCGGTGTGTTAATGCCTTTATTGACAGAGAGACCACACTGGAAAGAGTAGTTGGAAATATGGATGAGAGTTGGGAATGACATGCAGGAAAGGAGCCACACATGACATGATGGGGACATGAACCCCAGCCGTCTGTGTAGATGGGATGCAACCTGACCTCTGGGCCAGGGGTTCTTAAACCTTTCAACAACCCCTAAAAATAAAAGAGCCAGAGACCACAGGCCCCCTCTGTCCCTCAAGGTGGTTGAAACATAGCTGAGCATAGCTGTGCACATTCAAGAATAGGCATGTGCAGACTAAGATTCTGAGGATTTCTAAACATTACGTTGATTTCAGCTTAAATCTAACCAAATTACTATGCTTTCTTGGATTTAACAAATTTAATGCACACAGTATATTTTTATAAAAATGGATAAAACATACAGTTTGAAATCATTTAAAAATATTCTTTATTTTTTGGAAGGCAACTGGTGACCCCTGCTCAATATCCTGGGTCCCGAGTCCTGACTAAACATTGAAAATTACTGCTTTAGGCCATCAGCAACCCTTAAATGTAGACATTTTAAACAAGTGCTTAAATCCCTTGAGAAGAAATTTGTCTGAACAGTTGGATGGCTAAAATGATCTGAGGCTCAATTTCGATGTTTACTAACTTAGTCATTCAGCCTATTTAGCTAGGTGCACCTGAAAGGTGGGCAAAATGCTGTGTGACGATGCTGTCCGTTTTTTTTATTATATTGCAAGAATTAAGTCAATATTACAGTGTAAAGATGAATGAGATATGAATTATAAAATTATGAGTTAAGTCTTATCTGTTTAATAATTGCATATATAAAATCATTATACTAATAGATTGCACAGGTTTTCTACTTGTTCTTTATTATTACCACCAAGGCTATTATGGTTAACCCTTTACCTACTGAGCGCTGTGTTTTATGTGTCTGGAGTATTATTACCGTAACTCTGTCAAAGTTTGTCTGATCAGAAAAATTCCAACAGCGTTGGAAAGCTGAGAATTCTGGGCATGGGCACATATCTTGGTTCATTACTGTACTCGCAACCATATGATGTGGGCATTCATAGCAAAACACCATAGCAAAACACCAGAAGTATCGCAAGACCGCTACACGGATTCTCAACACTGTAACTCCTCGAAAGTTTGCTCAATCTAAAAAAATTCCAACGCTGACAGAGAGCGGAGAATCTGTGCTTTCCGGCAATATATGATGTGTGGTATATATATTACAGAAATATCAAACAGCACTGCAAAAACAGCAGCTTTGGCAGAAGACAAGTGAAAAAGGAGAGGCTTTCTCATAAAAGCCATGAAAAACAAATCCGTTTTTGTGTTTTTCTTCTTTTAAACTGTTGAGAATTCCATATAATGTGCAATAATCATTAACCAGATGTTGACAAGTCAAGTTCAAGTACAAGTACCAAAGCTCTCAGACTAAGGGCATTTCCTGACTATTTTAAAGCCATAATAACAAAATATGTCCAAATCGCCATTTTTAGACTCAGTAGGTAAAGGGTTAACCTAAACCAACAAAATAACTATTGCAACTAAAACTAACACATAGAAATCATTTTAGTTTACTGAAACTAAAGTAAAAATGTGGCTTGACAGAAATATGAAAATTAACTAAAATATTTTTTGTGCTAACAAAATTAGCATCAAATAAAATTTTAGACCAAGTATAGCCTAGTCTTGGACAGCAGCATACTGATGGACACATCCTTATGACTTTTGCCAGGCATGGGATTTCAGAGGGGTCTTGCTGCAGACCATCGCTCTCAGACGCCCCCTCTTGCAGACCACTACTATGAGACTTCATATCTGTCAGAACAGAAATACAAGTTACACTTTTAAAGTGGATACAGTTTTTGGTTAGGTCAAGGTAAGGTCAAAGTTAAGGGTTAGGATACTTAAGTAACAGGTTAAAAACCTGTCCCAATTACAAAACATTTAATAAAGTCGAGTAAACAGACTGTTTACAGGAAAAAAACATCCTCCATGAAAACATTCTGATGCAGCTTCTGTGGTTCTGTTAGCTGTGACTCATACATTTCTGGGTAACATAAGCTACAAAACTAACATTAGTTACATAAGAAATATAACTACATGGTGTAGGTAACTTAAGTAGCCACGTGACCTTTAAGTACATTTGCTAAAGCTTATGTTGTTAAAGCAAACGTAGCTACATTGGCTTCCGTAGCAACATTAACCAGATAGTGTGGTGATGTTAACTTTAGCTAAAGTTAACAAAGCTAAAGTGAGCAACCATTCCATATCATAATTTAACCCCAGATTAGACCTCTGACCTTTCCCCTCTATTTCATTTAATATAACTATTAAAATAATGTAACTACTAGACTTTGTATGAATAAAGTACCCCCCCCCCCCCCCCAACCCCCTGCCCCAAAAGTGGAAATACTTTGTACTGGAAAATGACAGTACTTCCATTCTGACTGGCACGGCATCCCACATGAATGGTCTGTGAGAGGGGGCATCTGAGACCTAGGGTCAGACTGTTGCAAAAACCTAGGTCTTGTTCTGGACTCTGATCTAAATTTTAACAGTAATATCAAAACAGTAATAAAATCAGCTTATTATAACCTCAAAAACATTGCAAGAATTAAAGAATTCTTGACAAAACAAGACACAGAAAGACTTATGCATACATTTATTTTTAGTAGGCTTGACAACTGCAACAGTGTCCTTGCAGGAATAATCAAAAATCAATGAGACAGTTACAGCTTGCTCAATATGGTGCTGCTAGAGTACTGACTAATATCAAAAAGATTGAGACATAACACCAGTTCTTAAATCACTGCATTGGTTTCCTGTATCATAAAGAATAGATTTTAAAATTTTACTACTTGCTTTTAAATCCCTAAACAGCCTTGGGCCTAAATGAAGCGCCCAGAACCCTCAGATCATCTGGGACAGGTCTCCTGACTGTACCCAGGACAAGAACCAAGCAGGCTAAGGCAGCTTTTGGTTATTATGCGCCCTACCTCTGGAACCAACTGCCCAAGCACCTGAGATGTGCCAAAACATTTAACTCATTCAAATCAGGGCACAAAACATTTCTGTTTACATTGGCGTTTAAATGAATAAGCAAGTGGTTTACTGAAGCAATCTGTCAGATCTGCTTTGTTCATTGTTCAGTTTTGTCTTGTTCTTAACTTAACTCACCTTTTCCTTTTTTTTTCAAAATAAATATCATTTTTAAACATCATTTCATGCACATGTGTAAATACGTGTTTACATCAGCACACAATTAATTTTTAAGTCTCTGGGTGCATCCATGAACATCTGCATAACTACACATATTTAAGTGTATGTTAGTGCTTATAAAAAACTCTGTTAGACACGTATGTCTGCTTTGTGAATGCCATGTGATCTACTGATCACAGGACTTTCTTTGTAGTGTTCTCTTTTAAATTGTTTTGCCCAGTTATTGTGCCCTTGAAAGACACTTTGAATTGCCTTGTGTCTGAAAGGTGCTATTTAAATAAACTTGCCTTGCCTCTTGTGTAGGATATTTTACATTTTTTAAGTTTGAAGTTAAAATGGCTTCTTTTTCAAGCAATATTTTTTACAACTTTTTTAAGATCTTGGGGCCAGCTGGGACACTATCGTAAAAACTTATGCAGGAGTTAGCATTAAGTTTGTGTTACAAGTGTTGTCCGCTAGCAATAAGGCAGGGCTGTCCAAACTTTTTCCACCAAGGGCCACATACAGAAATATATAAGAATGGTTGGGCCACTTTCATATTCCTCACCTTAGGGATATTAAAGTAATTAAGACTAATCCAGTGTAAGTTAATACATTGAATATGCCTAAATGGCTTTTTAATGGCTGACAAGGCAAATAGACCGTCATTTTCAAGATTTGGGGGAGCCAATCAGATTTCAGGGGACCCTGTTTGGCCCTGGCTACCACTGGCTACACCCCTGATAAGCTGTCGGCGCTGTTAGTTGCTGCAAAAACCCATCAGGACATTATTAATCAAGATATCTCCTTGTCAAAATGTTTGTTTACACAATCATCATGGTAGCAATGCCTAGTGCTGAAAATAAAAAGTGCAATACAGTTAAGCATAAGCTTCATCATCTCATGGGAGCCATATTACATTTTATTTCTAGAATTTGCTGCGAGCCAATCAAAAATGGACTGCGGACTGCATTTGGCCCCGAGGCCATAGTTTGGACACCCCTGCAATTAAGTAAATATGTTGGGCTAGCCAACCCTTTCCCTAGCCACCCAAGCCTGAGAATGTAAAATGGTCTGATTTGTTTGGTCTAGACTTCACACAAAAGAAATGCTGGGCCTGACTCGTATTCCAATGTCAAGTTTAAATAAATAAAATAATACTCGTCATTTACATGTGTACATGTTGAATATTACAGTCTTTGGATGTAGTGCATGTTTTTATACTTATGATTTGTTTTCCACATGTTTAGGTCTATAAGGAGAGACAAATAAGAAAAAGAATTGCTTTCACAACAAATATCATGGAGATGTATCTTGTCTGAAGTTCTTTGTGTTTGGACTGTATTGGGGGATTTTGTGATTGCATAATGTCTTTTTGTGAGCAGCAGCAGGACCGATCCCCTCCAGAGTCCAGACTCTAGTAATGGTGGCTGAAGGCTTGCAAAGAGCTGGTTTAAGAGCTGATGGCTGCAAAGCAGAGCAGTAATGGGAGTTGGAGAGGCACATGAAATGTCAGCATGAGAGAACTAGAGGCAGAAATCATCAGAAAGGGAGCTAATAGGCTAACAATAAGGGAGAGCCAGCTGATTTTCCAGTGACAGACCCTAGACAATGACTGCAGAAAATTCAGTGAGCCTGGAAGAGAGTGATGAATGAGAAATGAACTGTGATTGTAAAGGCAAGAAAATAGACTCTGACTCATGCTAGAGCTGCATATGTGAGAGAAATCCCACAACAAATCTTTCCATTGTGGAGTTTTAATACAGGATCAGATGTTCTCGTAGAAGAGAAAACAGCTGTGATAAATTTGACCTAATCACCTGAACAACCTGGAGTGGGCTTTAAACCATAAAAATATTATGGCCTACGGATCATTAAACCTTGGTGTTGTGTTTATGATGATGTCTGTGAGAGCAGCATTCAGTGATGGCAAAATTGTGGCTATCTTGTAGTTAAAAATCCTTATCTGGCTTGTGAGGGATGTCACTTGCAGTAATAGTTAAAGATGCAGGTTCCTGCTACTATTTGTCACATCTTTCTCAATGTCTCATCACTGCTTGTTTTTGTGTAAGAATCTATTGAAGACTCTTTGCAGGTGACCTGTATAAAACCTCAGCTGGATGTAAACACGCTACAGTAGGCCATGCACTGAGAATTGAAACAGTGACTGGATTTTCCCTGTGCTCTGCCTTCTTAGTAACTCACTGATATTGAACCTCTCACTTCCTTTTCAAAGCCACTTTGTTTACCAGCCTACACGGTATTTTTACTGAGGGCCTCTGCTTGCTCACATCACCTCAGATTACGGTGAAAAGCGCATTTAGTTTAGATTTACATGCACACTTGGCATTGTTTTGTCTGGGATACAACTAGCAGAATTTCCTTGGTATGATAAAGTGTTGACTTCTGATAAGGTGCCTCTGATTTGCATGAGAGATAGTCTCACCTGAATTTCAGCAGCAGGAACATCAATCATATTTGACTTAATGCAGAATGCATGAAAACAGCCTTCGTTCTCATTTTCCATAGAAAACAATCACAGTAATTTTTGTGGGTGCTATGAGCTTTAAAAGTATTTTCTCACTATCTGCTCCATCTCAAGGTCTAATTCACAAAGCACAGTGCTGAGGGTATTAAAACTGACACAACCCAAATAAAACAATATCAAAATGTAATGATACAGACATACAGTACCATACACTGTGAGTATTTTAATCTTTGTGAAACTTTCCTGCTTGGTTTGTGTTAGATTTTTGTCAGAGAAGTTGAGTAGATCAGTTGTTGGTGATTTATGAGGCTGCAGCTCCCAAGTTCAGGGCGGTGTGAGTCAACTCATTACTCAGCACATTTGAACATGAGTGTCAATGTTACACAACACATTTAAGAGGATATCTCAAATATGCCTGTAAAAGACATGTGAACTTGTTACTTAGTGGGTTATGGTCACAGATCTTTAGACGTTTGATAATAATTACCACCATAAAATGTAGATCAAACTGCATAAGGTGGAATATTGCTCAAGAAAACACTGAAAAGTCACCATTTTTCCAGTAGGTATCTACACACCTGATACCTACTGGACCAGCTTACAATTGCAGATATCGATATTTTATTTTGATACCCTGCCACCCCAAATAAAAGCAAGGAAAATGTGTGACACTGGTTTCCTTTTCTTATTCCATGTTTTACTGGCACCTTATGATACCCAGACTGCTTTTATACTCCTGCTGACTTTAACACACTTTAGGCACCAGCACCGTATAAAAAGGGTCAGTTTAGCTCTGGTATCAGAAAACCCCCAGTGATACACAATCTTAGCTTTTATAGGCAGATGAATGTTTACAACATGAACTTAATCAGTGAAAAAGGAGCTTATTATAGATAGTAAAGGAATAGAAGAAAAGTGAAAATGGAAATAAATGTTAACACAAGGTGAGATGATTTTGGAATTTTTCACTGAGCTGTTGGAGGTCTTTTTTTTTTTTAAGTTAAATGAGAAACAGTTAAACAGTTATGTACTAATTTTTACTTACTGTGGCTGCAGTGGCTTAACCTAAGTGTGTCAAAAGTGACCAAAACCATGCTATCACAATCACAAGTAAAAAATGAATGTGAATGTAATGTGATTAATCTCAACAGCCCTAAAAAAATTTATAGATTTTTGTGAATTTATTTTCAAAACTTAGCTGAAGTTATCTTAATCATTTCAAAACGATGTGGTGTAAAACAATGAAGAGTCAGCTGTGTGAACACTTACACATTAAAACTCTACCTAAAACGTAGTAGCACTTTAATTTAGTGGGCCCCAGTTACCAAGTATGATTTAGTAATAGGTGGTCAAGAATGAGGTGGTAATTATACAGTAATAATCTGGCATTTCACCAAGTAATAACTCTGTAATATTAAGGAAGTATTTACTGAGTAGTAATTTATAATTATCAAGTAATTACTCATAATATTGTGGCACTTCTCTGGTGATTAGGTGGTATTTTACCCTAACCCTGAGCCCTAACCTCCTTGACCTCACTCCAAATTTTAATTTGGCTTTCACCAACCCTCCTGTTTTTTAAGGAGAGGTTTTTAGTATGTTTTAATACTCACTGTCCCTGAGAAGCCCATTCCCCTCACAGCACTCTTATCCTACCGAACCTTAAAGGGGCTCTATGCAAAATTTAGAAAAAAGGCCCTGTTAGCAACACAACGGGCCATTAGGCAAACTGCAACAATATTGTGCTGCTCGTCCACGACGGTGTGCTCCTTGCTCATGAACGAGCCTCTGGTTTATCAGCTGATACACACCAGACCAAGGTGATTTACCTGCATCCTGTACACAGGGGGGTAAGTGAAGTTGAGCTGTCCAGCAGAACCAACAGGGCTAACATTGCTTAGCTCTGATAATGGTGCCTTAATCGAGGATATCAGTTGACCTAAATTATGTTTTGAAGATATTTTATGGACTAAGTATCAAAACATAAACTCAGTAAGTTGAGTCCAGTGCCAGGAAGCAAGAAGAAGAAGCAATATTATTCGGAAAACACTAAATGAGCAACGTGACGTTCTTGTTGTTTGGATAGCATCTTCATAAGCAAGCTAACGTGATAGTTTATAGAACATAAAACACTACATTGTATTTCATGGTCCGGAGTGATGCCTTACCTTTCAACAGAAAGACGGCCATCTCTGGATCAGTATTTATCCCAAGCGCCGAGCGAGGCTCCCTCCATTTCTCAAATGCTCCACCAATATTTACCCTCGATTTCCTCCTGCGTCGGTCACACTCTCTTTTAGTTTGACGGGCTTCAGCAGATGAAACTACTTTTGTTTGTTTTTTTATGTTTTCGCGGAGTTTGTGTTGGTGTTTGGGCTGAGCAGCCTTCTCCATTCCGTTTCTCTCTCTCTCTCTTCTCCATTCAACACGCCGTTGTCAGGTATAAACGGAGCAAGAGGGTGCGCGCATTACATAGTATTCGACGTCACTTTCATTGTGATTTCGTGGAAAATTCGGCCCGAGTTCTTCACAGAGAAATGACTCCACAGGCTTATACAGGCCAACAAGGAAGACATAAAGAGCCTCATTCTTCACATCGGGATAAAGTGCACACCATTATATACCCAAAAGTGGGAAATTTTAAAGCAAAAATCTTACATAGAGCCCCTTTAACCTTTGTAATATTGTGGCAGTTCACTGATCACTAATTCTCTGTAAACAAAATTACAATTTTATTTATAAGTTGCTTGAAATTGCTTAACTTTTGCAGACTAAATTAAAGTTAGTCCTTCCTGAATAATTTTCAATAAATTTTTAGGGATAAGGTTAGGGCAGGGCTAGGGGGTTAGGGTAAGAGTAAAATACTACCTTATTACCAGAGAAGTCCCACAATATTGCAAGGAATTGCTTGATAATTAATACATTATTACAACATAATTACTTCCTTAATACCATAACCTGGTAAAATGCCAACTTATAACTAGGTAATTACCACCTTGTTCCTGAGAAATTACTGTATAATTACACATATTGCTATAGAATTACTAGGTAATTAAGGCCCACTAAAATAAAGTGTTACCAAAACTGGAAAAATCAAAATATCAAATGTCCCTCTTCTCAATCAAAAGTTTTAATTTTTCAATCCTATAAAAAGTGGTTCTTGGGATCCTTGGTTGGGATCCAAAAGAGAGTCACAAAGCTGTTTCCATTGGGTCACAAATGCATGGCATAAAATAAAATTTACAAAAAAATCTGATGTATGGAAGCCCTTTTGGTCTTTTTCCTCAAGGTTTCATCTTTTTTTTAATTTCCCTTTCACATTAAAAAAAAAAAAAAAACAGTTATTGCAACATAAAGAGAAAATTCTGAAGATTCTTTACTACTGGGAGAAAGGGCTAATGGCAGAGGTCTGCGCTCTCCGAGTGCTTTTCTAGTTAAATATGTTTTTCAGTCCTGTCTCTTTATTCAGTATTTTTTCTTTCATTTAAGGTCCAAATGGCAGCATTTTTCATTTCATGTACTTGGATGGTTGAATTATTATGTTTTAAATTTGGCCTTGATTTCTCATGAGAAGGTGGTGGATCCTGATACCAAACCAGTTGAGAACCAATGCTATTGACATTGTTATTTGTTTTCATTCTTGGAGGTAATTTCCAAGTACAAATCAAACAATAGTCTGTTTGTTTCCATCATGAATCACCTGAGCCTGCAGCGCTGTAAAAAATGCACCGACTCTTCACACCTTTATGTATGAGACGCGGGATGGCGTTTTGCAATCTTTGTCACTCAGAGGTAATTTTAGGATAAGAGCTCAAACAAGGTAATGTTTAAACGTAAAACTTGGTTAAGAAACTGGAAATGTGAAGTCTTTTTTCTTTTATTTATGATATTGATGCAGACAGTGACCCTGAGGCAGGATTCTTGTTTCATCCCCTGACTGTCTGTACATGACAACATGAGAAGAAGAACAGAGACAGAACGCAGAGGAAGTATGACACAGCACCGAATTTCTTTTTCAGCTACAAAAAGTTAAAAATGCACAGAGAATTTAACAGAGGAGCACTGCAGAGGGCAAAATATTGTATTCCTGGATTCTATTAGTAGCCTATGAAAAGTGAGAGGTTGATTGTTTCATGCTGAGAACTGGTGATGCCTTTATAAGATGAAAGGATGACATCAAAAGAAGCAGCTGTCATTTCTTGTTTTAAGGCACTTAACCTCAGTAAAATGTTTTTTAACCTGAGTTCTTGAGGAAAAATTCCTGTCTCAGCAGGACTATAATGTAGGTGCCATTTGGAAATTAAAGCTGTTAATTTGTGTTAAAACACAAATACCCATCAAAAGTCACAGATGAGAGATCAAGATCAGAAATTCACAGCTCAGCAGATACATGAGATCTTCATCTGCTCTTTTTTGTCTCCTTAGTCTTTCACAAACACACACACACACACACACACACACACACTCACATATATAAACAGACTAGAGGTCGAGTGAAATCGCTGCCCACACACACAGGGGCCTCTTTGCATCTGTCTCCTGTGTGGGATGGCTTTTCAGACATTGCCTCATGTGTCAAAGTAAAACATGAGAACTGTGAATTCACTTTACTGTGAGAAACATCCAAAACATGACACTGTTGGAAACTCTGAGAACACAACTCATTTACTAAAATGGAAGGGTTAAGGATTATAAGCCAGCTACCTTCATGGCTGTGCATGTATTACTGAAATACACTTAACTGCACAACTTTCTACCATTTACATATTGGTAATACCTGCTAGAGTGAATAAAGCTGCATTGTAACATTTTTCCATACGAGGAACATAACTTCAAATATCTGTGATATGCAGCTGTACCGTGCAGAAGTGGGTATAGTCTTAATTTATATCATCTTTATTGGGTATAATCTCTATTAAGAAGTGGGTGTACTTTGTAGAGGCTAAAAATGATGTGGGTATACTCCATATAACTGCAGTTTTTTAACATATTGTGTAAATGTACATTGCATTTTGTTGTTTCATATATGTATGATGATGGTTAAGTTGAATGATGTAATCTTAAGCTTTGGTTTCCTAGATCAGTGGTTCTCAACATGTGGGTCGAGACCCAAAATTGGGTTGCAGAGCTGTTTTCAGTGGGCCACACATTTATCTAAGGGTCTTTCTATTGCGTTTGCTCTACTTTTTAAGCTTTTGACAGCAGAGAGGAAATAAAAAAAGCTTTGCATCATTTTTTTAATTATCCAAGAATTTAGCCCTGTGATTGGCTGGCAACCAGTCCAGGGTACACCCCGCCCTCAGTCCAGTGACAGCAGGGCTAATCTCCAACCACCTGCAACCACGGATGAGATAAGCAGTGTAGGAAATTAGAAGGATGGGTGGATATTTAAGAATTTTCCTCTTGAATTTGCCCTAAGTCTTAAGAAGATTTTCTTCTATAGTTACCTAATGAAACTTGAAGTAATTTTCCCAAAAGTTGAAGGAGTTTCCCTACACTTTTTGGGGGAAGTTTTCTTTGAAACTTTTGATACTCTTCTCAGGAATGTTTCCTCTAAATCTAAGGAAATTTCCCCAGGAATAAGGGATTTTCAAGCTTTCTCCAGAAATCTTCAACTTTCTTCTCCAGTAATATGTCAGGAATTTTCAAAGGAAACATTTTGGAATATTGGGGATTTTCGGTTTTAACTGGAATCTCTCCCATAAACTTTTAAGATCTTCTATAATATTTCCAGGATTGTTTATTCTTTATACAGTGCATTCAGAACCCCTTCATTTGTTTTAAAATTTTCTTCTGAACATTTCCAAGAGTACAGTGGCCTCCATAATTCTCTATTGAAAAAAGTTTGGCACAATCAGGACTCTTCCTCTTGGGCCTAAACAGCAACATTTTTGGAAGAAATTCTAATGATTGAAAAGTACCAGAAATGTGGGTTGTCTATTGCCGTTATGGAACATGTGTCCCTAGGCTAAACCAGTTTAGCACCACTGTCCTTTAACCGTGATATTTTATACCATTTGCAGTTTTTTCCATATTGAGGAGCATTTCAGTGCATATTTTTTCCATCCTAAAAATTCATTGGACATCTCAAAAGCTGGTTGCATTTTCAAAAAGAAACAGCTCATATCAATATGAATCACTAAATGATTTATGACATGATTCAACACAACATGTATGGTAAAGATAATTGACTAAATGAACATTTGTAGCTTTGGTTGAATATTTGTTGCATAATTTAAGGTTAAATGATTACATTTTTTAATAGTGAGTATTCTCAGCACTAATTTTAAGTAATCTTCTTGTCATATTTTGAATCTTCAATACTTTGTATTTTAAACTGTTTTTGTTTCATTTTGTGTTTGCAACTGCCTGACACTAAAGGTAACTGTGTAGATAAAGGTTATAATAGTTTTTCATTTTTCAAGATAAGATAAGATATTGCTTTATTAGTCCCACAGGGGGAAATTCCCAATTTACAGCAGCAAGAGTGGTGTAAACAAAGCACACAAGAGAGTGAAAAGAGCATTAAATCAGTACAATGAATGAAGGAAACATAAAAGGAAACATAAAAATGTAACTTACAATTTAAAATTACAAATAGTATTTACAGCTCATTTTTTATATTGTTTTCACTTTCTGTGCTCAATTCAGTGTACTTTTAATTATTTTTACTGCAGGTTTGTTAGTTTGGTTTTGCAAAATGCTTTGTTTTAGTTTAGTTTTTCTTGTGCCCCACCCACACGGAGACGAATTCAGGAGTATACGCAAAAAAACTTTTCTTGTATCTGCATTTCATCCACACGGACACAGCGTTCTGGGAGGCCGTAAATGCTACTTTTTGAAACCAGGTCCCAGGGTGAACAAATCTGTACATGCCTACCATTTCGTCTCCGTGTGGACAGCCAACCGCTTCTTTCTTGAAACGATTACTTCACACATAGCGCTGCACGGCACACTTAAGCCACATGCGTGAAAGCCAAAAGCCAAAGCACTAATGGTGGATTACAGGGATGTGTTCGTGTTTAACACGCATGCTCCGTAATCTTCCTCTCTGTTTTGGTGCATTTCAGTGGAAGTGTTACAGCACCACTTACAGGCTTTGCATAAATACTACAGTGTTTTTAGCGGTTCCATGCTTATGCAGGCATTTCCTGAAACGGTCCCATGTTTACAGTAAACGTTTTCAAAATGAAACGGAAATATATCCTTTTTGTCTCCATGTGGACGAGGCCTTAGTTTAAGTGTTAGTTGTAGTTTTTTTGGATAAATGTCAGGGCTGAGTTAACATCATACATTTTTAAAAACATATTAAAACAGGCTACACCTGACAACCAAAGCTACGACTCCAGACATAAAACTACCACTGCGTGAAGTCTTAACCAATCAAATCAGGCCTTTTTACCCTCCCCAGGCTTGGGTGTAGGTGCCAGTCAGTACAGTTGTGTCAAAGACTAAAACTATGACATTGAGTAAAACATGGAAAAGAGAACTTGTTATGGATTGAAAAGGAAAATAGGGGAACAGTCAAAAGGTACATGTCTGATAACATAAAATGCAGATTACTTTTTACTCATCAACTGAGCTATCTGACTTTTTTAAAGTTATATGAGACATTAAGGAGCAGTAATGTTGCAGTATCTTAACTAGAGTTTGCTGAAAGGGAAAATAAAGCATGCAATACAATTTAAAAAGTAACACACTAAGTATAGATTTTAATTAGTCGTGATCAATACATTAACACTAGAATAAACGGGTGCTGCTTAAAACCAGAGGTTAAATTTGATATATTTTATTTGATCTTGAAATGAGATGCAGTCATCCTGCATCTTTCAGTGGTTTATGAGAGATGGGACTGATTCTAGTGATGAGAACATTCTTATGTCTCAAACAGAAAAAGACAATTCTGTGGGAAAAAATTTGAATGAATTTCCTGGGTGTAGTTGCAGTTTAACAGAGGTTTGATAAATATGATGTGTGAAGTGTGCATGCTTCTGCAGAGTGTGTTAACCCCTACACAACTTTGTACTAATCACACGTTTCAGACATTTATGAGTCAGTTCTAACGTTAAATAAAGGCATTCAAACATGCAGTGGTTATGAGACAGGTGGGAACAAACAACCCACTGAATCTTTTACCAACCAAACCAGACTTTTCTGTTAGTGTGTTTTCACCGTGTGTAGATAAGTAAATGTAGGATGGGTAGAAACATTTAATAGACTGGTTGAAATAGGGTGCTTTTTATTTAACAACATAAGTCATTAATAGATGATCACACTGTAACATGCAGACTGTGACTGTCTGTGACTGTGACTATGACTGTGATATGTGCAGCCTAACAGCTATTTGTCCTTTAACTTTTTCCCTTAAAGATTTTTTTAATGTATGAGGTGATAAATGATTAACAACCATCTGAATGTGTGCTGCTGTTGTTATTTGAACTGATTGCAGCACTTACCAAGGTTGTCATAGTTAACTAAAACTAACTAAATGACTAAAATTAAAATTCATAAATCATTTTAGTTAAATGAAACTAAATTAAGACTAGGCTTTACCAAAAAAACAAAAACTAACTAAAACTGTATTGTGCGCTTACAAAACTAACTAAAATAGAATAAAAATGGAGACAAAATGTTTTTGTCTGGAGTTGTATTCAAACATCATTAAGTAAAAAAAATGGAAAGTGAAGAGTACCCTGTTTTAATATGGTTTTTAAAGATGTATGATGCTTACTCAGCCCCAACATCTATCTGTATAAAACTAAAACAGACAATAAAACTAATAAAAACTAAACTAAAACAAAGCATTTTTGGAAAAAAAAGAAAAAAAAAAAACTAACAAACCAGCAGTCAAAACTAATAAAAACTAAACTGAGATCAAACACAGAAAGTGAAAACAAAATAAAAATAAAAACCAATGAAAAATCCAAAACTTTTATAACCTTGGCACTTACAAAACACTTGAACATAATACAACCAAAAGCAAATCCCCAAATTTCTATTTATTGCTTTTATAAAGTATACAAGAACTAAGTTTTAGGCTAAATGATTTATTGAAGCTGTATTTTTTTTTTCTTTTACAGATCTAAGCTGCTGAACTTTTGGACTGGTCTTCATAACAGCCATCTGTCCTGACAAACTGGTGTAGAGACCGTCTTAATAAATCTCACCAGGTAGGAGTTTGACATGGATGATAATAATCAGTGCTCCAGATAAGTCTGATCAGATCTACCTTGATCATCACATAATACAGGCTTCTTTTTTTCTTTTGAGTTAACGTTAGGATAATTTCAGCTGAGCTGGGAAGACTATGACCTCTTTTACCAAATCTTTTAAAAAAAGTTATAAAAAATCCTCCCACACAATGCCTCAGTTTCTGTGTGCAGGTTAAGCACGGCTGTGATGTAACTGAAGGAAACTCAGTGTGAGCTCTCTTGTCTTGCTTCCTTTGAACAACTTATTTTTTTATGTCAGTTGCCTGTGAAAGTTCAGTTAAAAAACAAACAAAAAAAACTTCATTATAAACCAGTACGAACACAGCGCTGCACTGGGACAACATCAGGCCAAGACCACCTAGGAGACTCACAGCATGGGTCCATGTTCCTGCCAAAGTCTTAAAAGCTCAGACTGGAGTCCGTTACCCCCCGGTCACAATCAACTTTTAACACACTGAGAAAAAAAAACACTTACTTCCAACTGACCCTGAAGTCCACTCTCTCTGATGTTTGAAATCACATGGGAAATCTGACTGATGCTATGATGAAGGTACAGCTGTCATACTTAGAAATCAAGTTTAAAGGTAATGATGTGCATAATCAAAGAGCACTTTATCACTTCGGTCCAGTGAAAATTAATTTCAGTATATTTAACAATTTGACTGCATGAGAACCCTGCATATTAATGGTCTAAATAGATTAAAATTTGTGTATGCTATGTAAATATTGTACCAAGGAATGTTCCAGATTTACACATTTTGAGAAAAAATAAAAAATAAACCTGGCACAAAAAGTAGCAACTATTGTTTGTTGTAACAATGCATCTCGACAATAAATCTTAAAGTACTGGAAAGAATTGTTGCAAAACTCCTTTTAATGTTTTGAGAACATGACTTATTGATTTTGTTCTGAATTAAAATGGAAAAAAAAAAAACACTCAAAATCTGCCGGCTCAAATCTTTATGCTCATGCTCGAACCACTGTCCTCTCCCTCAGGTAGCTTTTGCTTGCTTCTTGAACTGCCCCAGGATATCCCTCTCTTTGTGCATGGAGCATTCACTGCATACTCAACTTGTATTCATGCTCTCAGGCTTTATTAAGCACCAGTACCACTTTGACTTTTTCTGAAATTTTTTCTCCAGTCTGTATGGGAGAATTCCTCAAGCACAACTTTTGCATCAAATGTGCATCCAGATTCCAGGATTTAACTAGAGTGGAACAGAAAGGAGACCAACAAGCAGATGTTTCCTGATTTAAAGCTTTTCACCTTTTCCTGTTCATAGAGACAATGCCAAGAAGGAGAGCACATAAGCATGGTTTGCACGTCTAACGACTCCTGTGTAAAAAAGATGATTGCTCATGCCATGTGTGTTATGGCAATCAGCAAAAAAACACATTAATGCTGTACGGCAACCGTAAGAGCTTTAAAACAAAAGGAAGTTTGAATTTTATGTCATGTACTTGTGGAAAGAAATCTGACAAATGACAGAACCATGTAAACAAGGTTTTTAAAGAAAAAGGTTATTGAAGTGCATGTAAACACGCTGCATCTTTTATTACTATTGCCTGATTACTCCCAGTTATAGTATTCATTTTTTATGTTTCTGCAATGGTTAATACACCAATATTTAGAAGCTCTTTAACCCAAATGATATTTTTAATGCTAAAATATCATTATTATTGTTATCCATGAATTTTCAAATTTACTGATTTACAAAAAAACTGAAAAAATAGTCAAGCACATTATTATTTCTTGATTAATATGTCAAATGATAGTTATTTACTTGCATTTCTGAACAGACAAATGAGTTTTAGTGGTTGAATGTTATGCTTGGTTAATTTATGACTTCTCAGAGAAGCCCAGTGAACCAGCTCAAATTTGGGTATAAAAAGGTGAATTTAGTTTGAAATTCCTCATTCCTGTTCAAAATGGTAAAACATGGAGAGGTCACTGAAAATGAAAGAGTCCGCATTAAAACACTTCATGATGCTGGATAGTCTTTGAGACAAAAATGACAGGTGGTCAAATGAATTTAAGCACTGCATATATATATATATATATATATATATAGAGAGAGAGAGAGAGAGAGAGAGAGAGAGAGAGAGAGAGAGAGCTCATAAATGAACCTTTCTTTAGAGTCATACACGGACTGAAGGCATAAGCAGCAGGCGGGGCTGGGATTTGGAAAGGCTCATGTCTAACCAGCGACTTGTTTTAAAAACGAGCACACACCTTGTCTTATTAAGTGCGTTCACATGAACATTTGCAGAAAGGTGAGCGCTGCCAAGTGGTCTCACACTCTTCCCTCCTGTTCTTACTTTTATCAAACAACAGCAAGATATTAGAACTAAGCCAAAAGACAAGAAGTTACCATTTCTTTGTAGAGAAGAAAAAGAAAAAGAAAAACATGTAAGATGTCGTAAAAATAAACATCTCTCACAGGGTTTAAAATGTCCGTTGAACCTGCCCTGCTCTGCTGTCTTGAACCTAACACCATGCATGTTCATTACTAAATAGTATTCACTGTTTTTCTTTAAATGGGTGATTCTGAAAAAGCCTACTTAGAGAGAATAGTTGGCACTTTTGCCACTTATAACCCATTATTGCTACTTTAACTGCTTTTCACCCTTTTGTGAGCCCATTTCTACCTCTTTTTGCCTTTATTAACCCATATTTACTGCTTTTATGCAGATTTTTGCCTCTTTTGCCCTACTTTTGCCTCTCTTAAACCACTTATTACCATCAATCTTTACCACTTTTATCTAATTTTTCAAACACTTTAACCCCTTGATATCGCTTGAGACACCCATTTTTGCCACTTTTTTTGATCACTTTTAAGCTATTTTTGCATCTTTTGCCTCTCATAAACCATTTTTGCCACTTTTAGCAGTTTTTTTTTTTACCAGTAGCAAATATATTTGCCCATTTCTGCCTCTTTTTTGCCTTTATTAACCCATAGTTGCTGCTTTATCCCATTTTTGCCTCCTTAACCACTTTTCACCATTTATTACCATGATTTTTTTCCACTTTATTTATTTATTAAGCCTGACATAACTCTCTATGTTTAGTCTACATTACCGAAAAAAGGTAATTCTGTCTAAGGGATTTACATTTTGAAAAACGCTATATCATACTTCAACATCATTTAAAAAGAAGAAAAAAACAAACAAACAAAAAACACAATTTATTTTTGTTTTTTATTCAGATTAAGTATGAATATGGTTATCAGAGATTAACTTAACAATGAACCATGATGTTCCTGACCTCCATGGGCCACCCATTTTGCTGGGCCCCAGAGAGATCTCCCCCTTTATCCCCCCCTTATGGCAACTTTGACCATGCATTAGAAAACTTATTAGGCAGTTTTTACACCCAGCCACCAGTGGAAATTTTGTGAAGGCTTACCTTACCAAAGGCTGTTTCCTCTCATCTTTTAACTCTCCCTCTGTGGTCTGTAGTTTACATTTTAACCAATTCTTTGACTCCGTGATGCCGACTGACTGACAGTGAGTGCAGATGCAGCAGCTCAGATTAATTATCTAAAGTGGAGTCCATCCATTCATCACACAGTCCTAATGGTCCTTACTTTAAGTGTCATGGCGTCAGATGGGCCAAAAAAAGCATGTGCCAGCACTAGAAGCTCATACATGACACACGTGTGTGTTTGTAAATGTGTGTTTGGGACTTTAGAGAGAGACTGCCCAGCAACAGAAGCAATACCAAGAGCCAAGAACTATAAAGATGTGAATAACAGCTGCTGATGAAGCATTTAGAAAAGCTACTGATAAGGGTTAAGTGAGTAAACGGAGACTTTTCTCAAGGTTATGTTTTACTATCGTTATCATGATGGCTGTCTGCTCTGCAGCATCTTTTTGTACAATAAAAATGTGGTGGTAGGACCCACACAAATCTTACAATATTAACAAATGTTTTTCTAAAGCAGGAGTCCAGTGTTATCAGAGTAAACTCAAATAATCAGAATACTCAGGCCCTGTTTACACCTGATGTTAACATTATGTCTGATCTGATCACAAGAGAACTACCTTAAGTTTGGCTGTAAATTCACCCATGATGTATTTAGAGTACATTCAGATCTGAATCCTTGCACTAGATCAGAAGGTAGTCTTGGATGTGTTTATCCATATTTGTGTGGTAGAGAGTACATGTCAAGAGCCACATACCTGTTTATTAATGTCTGATTTAATACTTATCTGCTGTGTCTTATAAGAATTTATCAGCTGTGTAAATACTACTCAAAAACTCAGCTCAAATACTACAGACAAATTACAGATTCTTTTCCAATCAAAAAAGGGCCCATGAACTTTGTTAGTGGAGGGGTTGTTGATGTTAGGACCATACATAACCCAAATATATTGGTCAGTTTTATCACTTTCCCTCTCCGCTGCAAGTATGCATCAGTTTTGTTTTTTTTTATTTCGTATCAGTTGGTTATTTTAATGTATTTTGCATTCACCAATCACAGAAAAATATCCAATCACAAAGGGTTCCTTGACATATAGAGATACATTTTAACCTGCCAAATCTAGAGCTGTTTAGTTGTCATCAGACCAGCCAGGATGTAACAACTAGTGGAGACAGAACCCATGATGTTACCAATTATTACCATCGTACTTTTAGGTGTGATCAAAATACAAAGATTTTCCATTAAGTCTTTTTGTGACACCAAGAGGGGGAAAAACCTCAGGCCACAGTCACATTTTTTTCATACTGTAGCTTTTGTTTTAAATTTCCATGTTGGTGTGTCAGAGTAAACAAACAAATAAAATCTTTAAACCAAAGAAGAATCTAGATCAGCTTCAGTGATGCTCTATCCTGCTGGTTTCCCACCTTAAGGCTGTGTTAGACAATTAACTAAATTACAGCACTCTCCAGTTGAATGACGCAGAAACTGGGCAGTGAACAACACAGTTTTGTCAGAAGAATGACTTATCAGCTTCACAAGTCTCCTGCCTCCACCTTTGATCTCCCGCCAATTCGTACAGCTGCTGTTAAATACTGTCAAACCTGCTTTACCCTGACGCACCTTTTCACTTCATCAACAGGGACGACAAGACAGAACATCTGCTCACACATCAAACTGGCTCGTCTCCTCTCACCAGGAATGAATCATCAAATGATTTATAAAGAAGAGAAAACCTATGGCTTAACCCCTGATCCACAACTACGCAATCATTAGTTTTCACACTCAGGCTGTTTAAAGTCAGTGAGTGTAAGATATGAGCTGAAGGGGAATAACACATTTTGAAAGAACACTGAAAAATAGTGCATCATGAATAGGCTATGTATTAAATTTATGGATTCCCTAACCTTTTTTTGTTTTATTTATTTAATCATCAGATCAATTACAAAATGAAGATAGTTAATTTTATATATCCAAAAATATCCACTAAAAGCATCCTGTCACTCTCTCTAGGATAAATGAACTCCAGAGAGAGCTAAATGCAGATCCACTTTATCAGGCAGGAAGACAAAGTGGTTCTCATCAATCAGACTGGATCATCCAGCTCTTTTCACTGAATTATTCATCATAGAAATACATCTTCGTCCTTCGGTGGAAGCGCAGCTCTGTTAAATTTCTGAACTTTTATACAATCATTTATGAGTGATGGAAGCTGTGGTGGCTTTAGCTTGAATGGAGCGTCACCATTTGCACTTTAGGACCCTTCAATATAGTAAAAATCCAAATAAGTATTACTGAATTCTTATCCAAAGTGTGTTATTTTCTGTTGTTAGTGTATTCTTTTTATAGACAAAGTGTTTTCACAATTTTATAAAGTATTCATATAATAATAATGATAAAAATAATAATGATAAAAATAATAATAACCTTTATTTACAAATCACTTTTCAAAACAGACATTACAAAGAGCTTTACAGAAGACATCAACAACAGATCAAATTAAAATCAGCAAATTCCATAGGGACAGTTTTGTTTATGCACCAGGTAGGTGTATAAACCCAATGAGATACAAAATGTAAGACAAGCTGATGCTCTAAAAACATGTTATATTCAACCCTTACATAAAGTCAATATTTGAGTTGAAAGTGGCAGAAAGTGCTCAGAGTGGGATCCTAGTTCATTTCACTGCTTCATGGGGAGTCTAAAAACAATGTTGGTCTCTTAAAAAGGGCAAAGGACAAATTTCTCTCCGTAGCTCCAAACAGGATGATTAACAGCACCACTGAGGTGGAGAAATTTCAAACTGTCTGGTCTGCTTGGTGTAATGGCTATGAAAAGACACTGAGTTATTAATGGAAGAGTGTAACTGATCTTTTTGGTAGCCTACATGTAAGACGGTCTTTAATCACTGAGGGCACCAATGGGACTCTAAGGAAGTTAAAGACATTTATACCATGGTTTTGGTGAATACTCGATTCTGTTTGGGTCTGTTAATTCCATTGGTGTCCATTAACTTCTGATAAGTGGATACCATTCGAACTTCACATTCCAGCCAAAAAATCATTACACTGTTCCAAATTAATACGCAGCAGTCGTCAGCTGTTACTCCGTTAGGAGTAACTATAGCAACCCAAGACAGTTATATTTTCTGAGCAGGGAGTACAGTGCTGCCAGCCTAAGGAGCCTGCGGACCGGCATCGACCATCACTTAACTGACATAAATAAAATGACAGACTCCAGGTTTAGACCAGTAACGTAAGACGGTCTTATCTTCTATATCTGATGTACATCTTGTTTCCAGGCTCACCTTAACACTGAGAGGTGAGTGTCGCAAAAAAAAACTCACTTCCCTCTTGTTCTAACTGCTATAAACTATTGCCAGAAGATTCAAATAACATAAACAAAAGAAAAGAAGCCGTTATTTCATTGTAGAGCCAAAGGAAATGCTTCTGATAAAGTGGCATGATAATAGCTATCTGATAAATATTGACGTACCTGACGGACAGTCAGCACCTGCAGGGCGTGGACAGCTCTGTTTCACGACAGTGACCTCGTAGTGCAGAAGGGATAATTATTCTGTTTATTCAAAAAGCTGGTCTGCTAAAACTAAGCTTTCTATCAGATGACTGTTCATGCTAACGCACAGGTTTACAGTCTGATCACAGATGACTCTCAGTCTCACTTGTCTTCATGTCTTTTCATTGATAATCTGTTCAGAAAGTGCGCTGAGTGGGCTAGGGTTTTGTTCCGTTGTGACTTCATATCTATGGCCCGCCCTGTTTACTGGAGCACTGAACTATCTTTACATTCCCTAAGAAAGTTATGGGATTGGAATGGCTATTCCAGTTATTAGTCAAGCCCTCAGGCGTTGCTAGGGGAAAGGAATTGTTGTTTTAGTAAATATTTCTATCTTGATCACAAAACATATGAAATTATAAATTAGTAGTTTTATTAATTATTTTCATCGGCAAGTGACCATGGTATAAGCGGGTTAATTATGGGCTGAGATTTGTGCCACCAGAAACTGAATAATGATATTGAATTTGAATAGCATGATTTGGATTTAATGTTTTGAAACTGAATTTATTTGCTTTGAAACTGATTTTTTTTGCTTTGAAATTGAATTTGTTTGTTTTGAAGTTGTGTTTTATTCTCTTGAGCAGTCAACTCTATATATTCCTTAAATTGAAAAAAAAAAAAAATAATAAAATCTGTTCATTCAATTCAAATTCAGTTCTACAATTCAATTTAGCTGGCTTACAGTATTTTCCTCTAGTGCATGTAATGCCCAACAGCCAAGTTACCTTAACGCCATTGAAAATAGTTATTATTTTGCTATTCTGTGCTCCGTTTATGAATGAGGCTTTTAGATAATGACGGAGCGTAACGAGCGAGGAGCGCCCTGCTGTTTGAGACTGTTTTGTAGTTTATTGATCACGGAGAGAAAACTTTTATGAAATGAAGTAAAGTGCCCAGACAGTCAGCAAAAATCCCTCTCAGGTATAATCGGTCACTGATGTGAAACCCTGCGCTTACCTGTTTAGTAACAGGTGCACTGCGGCTGTCAGACAGGCGTTTCCTTGCGTGCAAAAATTTTTACCAACTATTTTAAAAGGCGTTAAGGTAACTTGGCTGTTTGAAAGAAACAATTTCCATCACCCTCCCCCAGCCGGCTTCTACTTCAGTCTAGGTGGGCATCTATCCCTGTCATATTGACTGAAGCTATGCTGAACCATATTAGTAGCTAGCTCCAATAGCTACAGTAATGTTAGAACTTACATTGCGTTTTTCTTCCTGTAAACGATGATAAATATGAATAATTTTAAGCTTAATACAAACCTGATTATTCCGTCCCTGGTCTTGAGACATCGTGGAAAAGACGCCAGCTCTGCTCAGTTCTTCTTCTACTTGTATTTTCGGCAGTCCCACTCAGATGAGAACTATCTGTGAAATTGAATTGTAGAACTGAATTTGAATTCTTTATTTTTGAATATAAGGAATATATATAGAGTTGAATGCTCAAGTGAATAAAATACGATTTCAAAGCAAACAAATTCAATTTCAAAGCAAAAAATGTTCGATTTCAAAGCAAAAAATCAATTTCAAATCAAACAAATTCAGTTTCAAAGAAAAAAAAATCAGTTTCAAAGCAAATAAATTCAGTTTCAAAACATTAAATTCTAATTCAAATCATACTATTCCAATTCAATATCATTATTCAAATTCAGTTTCTGGTGGCACAAATCTCAGCCCATAGTTAATGCTCTTCTAGGTGTACAATTATCAGGGATTAATGGACTTCACGGAGGCAACCGTGCAACGGGCGTTCAGGCCTCCATGTCGTCCATTAACCCTTGATAATTGGACACCTCGTCGGGCATTACCCTTACTAATGCCTGATTGAATCTTTTTTTTTTTTTTTCTATTTAAAAGACTAAAGATCCTTTTAAAGATTAAAAAAAAGTCTCCAATAAACACCTTGTCACACTCAAATCCTGAAGGGACAACTCCAACAACTCCAAACATTCCAAACATTTTGTAATTTGCAAAAATTTGTTACATATTTCTAATTAGCCTTTTTATTTGATAAAAATCATCTAATGAGAATGAGATTTCTGCAGTGCACAGTAACAGACTGTAATGGCAGTATTTCTTCACTCTACCACAGTTTTTTCCTTTCCCTAAAAAGTCCATTAATGGATGTTACATATAATAAGGCCACATAAATAGCATAACAACTTTGAAAAATTAAATTTGCACACCTAACAGTGCTTCAGCGTTTACAGTGGATGCACTCAAACAGTACGTAGTTATGTTATGCCTACAAATGTTTACAATGCTGCTGTGATGATTCTCTTATTTTTGTAAAAAGAAAACATATATATATTGTTTTATTCACAGTCCAAAAAAAAAAACAGTTTTATTTTAAAAATGTCCAAGTTTCTCAGGATATCGTGCCTGATCCACAATTTTTTCCCCTCTTTGCCGGTGCTGCAGAAAGCTCAGGGGAGAAGGTCAGTTTGTCTGTTGTACAGCCAGCAGTGTGAGAGGCTTTTATTCTAGCAGGGAGGCAGAGCTTCAAAGTCAAACACTTTTCTTTAATCTGTTTACACGGAGCAGACGGGTTCCATCATGACTAAACAAAGCGTGGTCAAATCAAAGTGCCCTCACACTGTTCTACTTAAGCTGATCTGAAGTCATCAATTATGATAATTTCACTTTAAGTTTCTGAAATTCTAACTGACCCTGCATGGCTCTGTTTGTGACTTTTAATGCTAGTTAAAGTCACAGACGGTCTTATTCTGATCTAGCTCTGCAAGCAAAAGACATGCAACTGCATGACAATCAGTCATTTAAGAGTAAGGAAACTTTTCACTACATTTCATAAAACTTAACAAGCTCTGCGATGATTCGTCATACGTCATGATGCTTAATGCGCACAGTAAACATTGAACCAAAGCTGAGTGTCTTTGGCTGTGAGTGCATGATTTGTTGATTAAATCAAGTCATGTATTCTTGCAGTGTTGTGTTGCACAGTACTATAATCAAAACAGCTGTATGTGCTGCAAGTTTTGTGTTGATGTAGTCATTTATTTTCTCTGCAAGGAGCATGTATCTGTAGGAAACCTCCAAACACTCACATCTACATTACGATACCATACACTTTATTGTCCCCCTGGGGAAATTTATCTTGGATTTCAAGACCTTGTTTGTGTAAAACAACACTTTGTAACATGAGAAATTGTTCTTTGTTCTTTTGTGTAAACTGGAAATAAGAGCTTCACAATCAATTGACTTTAAATAGCAATTAGTTAATTGAATTCAGATCTCCATTAGCTGTACACTAGAGCAGTGGTTTCCAACCTTTTCTCCACTGAGCCCCCCCACCCCACATATCTAATAAGAGCTGCGGACCCACACGAAAAAGTGACATAATGCTGTCAAAAATACACATCAATTTCAATTATTTTCATAATTTAAAGCCAAACAAAATAGCCAAAAAGACAAATGTGATTACCAAAAGACTTTTGTATGAACCATTTATGTGTTTTACCATTGTTTTAGATAGTCTGAGTGACCCTAAATTCAACAACCTCACAGCAGAAAGACCCTCATGCCCCCCCAACCCGAAATTTCTGCTGCTAAACTCAGAACACAAAAGTTAATGAAGCTTGAATTTTAATCTCCTTGATCATCATCACTGGATTCAAACCTAATGGTAACCTCAGTGGAGGAAAATGAAGCTGATGTGGAATTTCAAAAAAGCTGCACTTCCCTGAATGTCCACTAGAGGCAAGCTAGAAGTCACACACCTCCGTGGTGAATTACGATAGAAATAAACGTGTTTACGGCCTGTCTCAAAGTAATGGTTCATGTCTTTACAGGCACAGAGTGTATGGAGGGTGAGAATTTTTTTTATAACCCTTCTGTTTTGGTTTTAAGAAGGATATGAGTTATGCATAATTAGGGGCCTGGCTGATTTGCATGTTGCAGCTTTTTCTCAGGCAGCTGAAACCTGCCTCAGCCCCACCTCTCTGTCTCTGTCCTGGCTGACCAAGAGCTAGTTTGAGACCGTATTTTCAATAAGGCAACCACTGCAAATTGGCTTCAAAAGACAGCTTTGGCTGACGTCACTCTGACTTTGTCCAATATTTTCTACAGTCTGTGATTGAGAGTGGATTTTCTTTCTTTTTTTTCCCAGTCAAAATCATAGCTTAAAATCTCCTTTGTTTTCAAGCGTGTGTGAGAGTGTGTGTAGATCACACTGACAGTCTTTGCTGAATAAAGGTGAGGAGATTAACACTGTACACAGAAGTTAAATTAGAAAACCACAAGAGAAACTGCTCCAAGTAATCTGTGCAATAACTAATATTTATATGTATAATCATTACAAATGTTTGTATATAAACATATTTGTGTATGTATACCTGTGTATATAGGTCTACATCTCCACCACACCCAATCTGTAATATATCCAACCTGTACATAACAGTTTGTAAATACTATTTATAATTTGTAAGTTGACATTTCATATTCCATATTTTTGTATTTATTAATGCTCTTGTAACACTGCTTTTATTGTCCTCTATTTCTATTGTGTTATTGTCACCATTGGCCTGCTTTGTCTCCGAGACTTTTGGCTGTAGTAAATTGGAATTTCCCATTGTGGGACTAATAAAGGAATATCTTATCTTATCTTATCTTATCTTATCTTATCTTATCTTATCTTATCTTAAAAAGGTGTTCAAGTGAAGAAATATTAGATTTACATAGGGCTGAGTCAGGCCATAACCTTGTATCTCCAATATTTCTTGATTTTTTTTTTTTAATAAATATGTGATATTGGTCACCCTTTACATTTATCAGTGGAGTTTTAAAAATTTTTAAACCAGTGAAAAAGATGGTATGACAAATCAGGGTCAAATTATTTGAAAAACACAGCCTTTTTCTTCTTTTCTTAAAAATGGGGATGTTGGAGATATTAAGTTTTGGCCTGAGGCCAAGTTTCTTTTAGTTTAACCTTGTGTTTTTATGCTTCTAAAGGCTATTATCATCTTACAATATGACAGTAGCTTTCCAAATGTTCAACTACAATTTCTGGATAGAGGAAGTAAATATAGATTCTTAATTTGATTTTAGTCAATACTCTAGATTAAAAAAAAAGAAAAACAAAAGAGGAAAAGCAGCAGCATATTCAATACAAAAAGTGTCCAGATTATCTGCTGTCTGAGAGTTTAGTTTATTAAATTCAACCAGTGAGATGCAAAGGAAAAGGGGGAAGTGTTATTTTTTTTACCCTATGATGCAATTTGGGAGGCCTTTTCATCCAAAAACATTTATTCAAACTGAGCTGAGAAACACAAATAAGTCACTCTAGCTTTTCAAGCATTCGCTTGTTCTAAGTGTGACACATCATTGATAGAGCATTACCTCAAGCACTCATTACAAAACATCCTGACATCCTGACATCCTGTGGGATCATGGCTGTTTAATGCCAGATTAAGGTATTAATGTTATATTAAATGAACACTGACAGTTATAACAGCGGTGGACATAACTGGATTATCAGGAGTGTTAATAATGAAGCTAAGCTGAATCTATTATGAACTCTGTTTGTAGAGATTTTAAATGCTTCCTTCTCTGCAGTTCTGGAACAGAAAACACATTTTTTCCTGTGTGTGTGTTCAAGTTAATTGTGTTTGGTTTTTTTCTTTTCTAGCCTGTTGTGTTTTATTTGATCACACCAGGCCTATAATCCACTTTATGACACCACCTAGGAACTGACTGATGCAATGTTTTCTCACTTCTAACCTAATTTCATCTCATGTACATTAATTCTACAGTTTTTAGGGTTTCCCTACATCCTTACAGTGTTTTTCTCTTCTGCTACAGATGCTGCTGAGTCAGTGCGAGGCTATGACATCATCATCATGAGACGGGGAGGCTGGTGAGCGGTGACCACAGGCAGTGACAGGAGAGGCGGTCCCTTTGTGTCGTGGTTTGCAGCTGCTGGTTCTTGGGAACGAAAAGTTTGTGCTTCAGTGGATCATTTGCCAGAATAAGAGAAGAAAAAAAAAAAACAAGACGGTGAAAGGCAGTAGGTTAGATTTTTATTGTCACAGTGCCCTAAATGAGCAGGAAACACCTGCAGGAGGTCAGAAACTGGTTGAGCTTCTTTGGCATTACAAACTGTTTTCCAACTTTTCAGCTGATTTAAAATCTCAGCACACATTGAAGTAATCCAAATGCTGCCAAAAGCACAGAAGAACTTATTTTACTGTTAGATTTTTATCATCTCTGAAATATAATGTCAATAAGAGTTATAATAACATTACTTTAAATGTTAATAAAATGTGTAATAGTTTAAAAAAATCATTTTCCGTTGTCTCTGTCTGTAAACACTGATATGATATTCCTTTCACCTTTAAAATACTCTGTTACATAGAGAGATTTTCACTGAAAACACATCTTTACTGAGCCTGTACTGTTTTTCAGGCACATGGTTGGATATATGATGAAAGTAGGCAACTACTATGGCAATATGGGAGTTGCTTAAAAAGTGCTAGAACTAAACTGCCTGATAATATATGCCTCAGCGAGGTATACAATTACAAGATGTGTTAAATTTAACACCTTTTCAGAGTTTTTATAGTTCCTTTTTGGTTCTGAATTAAATTAACACTTTGGAAAGTACTGATATTTTAATTTTGACATATTGCAATGCAGTTTTCATACTTGAAGATTACCACCTTTTCTGAACACCTATTGCAAAGTCATGTGTCTGAAAATCAGTATACCAGCATTTACTGAAAATGATAGTTGGGAAGTGACGAACTGAGTGGGTAACTTTACTCATAATGCAGAAGCATCTAACATCAAACACAACAATAATACAGTGATCACTGTGCAACAGGCAACAACTAAACACATCTAAAGACATCTAAACACTCTGCCCAAGAGCATGATGGGAAAACTCTGCTTTGATTTTCAATGGCAGTGGGTACAGTTTAGATCAATTGACTCTCTAAAGAGATTAACACAGGCGAATAACTCCAACCATTAAACAAGCCATTAAACTCAGAATGGTGTTAAAAATACACTTTGAGAGTTAAAATTACCTCTGACATGTTTAACACAGAGACTTCAACACTCCTGTTTTTGCTGTGTGAAAGTACAAGTAGAGGGAGGTCAAGAATAAGGGCTGGTGTGGTCTATGTGGTGATGTGATTGGTAGAAAGGGATGAAAATGAGGGCCAATGACCTTGATATATGACCTATGACCTCCAAAATCAGATAGTTCTTCGTGTGAAACTGAGAATTTGTGCAAATTTTGAGGAAACTCCCTCAAAGTGTTTTTTAAGGTTTTATATTCACAAGGAATGGACGGATGAAAGGATGGATGAACGAATAAAGAACCCCACAACATCATGAAACATTTCACATTAAGATACTTTTTTTGATTGAGAAAATCAAATATGGACAATTTGCAGCCAAACACAGCCAACTAAAGGCTGTAATGCTTGTCAAACAATGTTGGCACTAATTTGACAGGTAATCACATGCTCAGTTTATAAAGCAGAATTCTGCCTTCAAGTTTGGGAGTTTTAAGTTATTTCAGTTACAGTTTTAAAAACACATTAATCCAATAATGTGGTTAGATTTTATTTCAAGCATTTAAATAAAATCCTGCCCATAGAAAAAATGAAAAGACAAGATGGCGTATAATACTGTACTGTACTACTGTAAGTAGTTTGAGTTCTTTTTGTATTACTGGGCTACATCAAACACAACATCACTCAGCAAGAGCTATAAGTATCACTTTAAAGATTTAGGGTGCTTTCACAGCTACGTAGTTTGATCCAAACCAATATGACACATTTGAAACCTCCCTGGACCATGATCCTGAGCAAACAGCTGAAGCTTGGTCCCATCAAAAGAGTCTGACCAAACTGATCCATGGTCTACTTGATGCCCAGTGTGAAAGCATTATTTTGAAAGCATCGGACCTTCGTATCAATGACAGGAAACTATGGCATGAGAACCAGAAAAAGGAAATTCAACACCAAAACAAAATGAGCCGTGCAATCACATGGGGGAAGAGGAGACGATGTTTTTAGGGTCCAACTGGTAAAACCACATGAAAATACCGAAACTTTCCAGCAGTTTTCCAAGAAAATAAAAGAGACTTAAGTTGACATATTTACTTAATTTGAAATGTTTCTTTGTGTCACAGTAATCCATAAACTTTTAATCAATTTAAGAGTGACTGCTTAGTATCACTGCAATGTTAACTAGGTTTCCAGACCCTCAGGTTAAGTTTTAAAATACTCTTATCAGTGAGACAACAACTCAAGAAAGATTTGTTGTCTCATATTTTACCCTCCAGGAACAATGATTTTCTATTTTTCCTATGAACCAATCTAGCCAAAACAAGCCTCAGGTAGCAGGCAAAGCTAATTCTTTTAGTGAATGGTGTGAGTAAAAATAAAATTTATCCTGTTTTTTTTTTTTTTTTCACTGTGGACTAGCGGTCGCACAATTTGAGAATTTTTTGAGTCGCCTTCCATGTGATAAAAGTCAACTTGACTCTGATTAGTCATTGATGAAATCATGAATCAATCTACAGCAGAGGGGAATAGTTTTAAATAACCAACTATATATATTTATTGCAAATCATAATCCATTTACTCCTAACAAGTATATCATAAAGCATTTTTTTTTAAAAAACAACCCTGATGCACTGTCTCTAGATTTCTAGAGTGGCACATTATATGCCTAACCTGCCATCTTCTTGTTGTCTGTTGTTTCATTTTATGTTAATTTAGCCTTTATCTAACCCATTTAGACCTAAAGCCACCTATAAAATGCCTTCTAAAAACCTAAGTATTGCTCAGATGGCTAAGACAACACAGATTTTGTAGTTTTGAGACTAGCTCAGTGGGTCAGCCTTGTGTAGTTAAAATTGATGGGATGCTCCCTGGTAACTTACTTGTATTTGAACTTGTATTGATCATGAGTTTGGTTTTATCAGCATTTAAGACAAGACTGAATAACACTTAAAGCAGATAGAAGACTCAAAGGCCTGCCAAATTTATTAATTAATAACTAAAAAAATAATGGTGTCATCTGCTAAAATAATATGAGGCATTTGACAAGTGATCAAACAGATTGTTGACATAAATAGAGAATAAAATAGGTCCTAAGACTGAATCTTAAGGCACACCTTTAGGACCGCCAGAAGAGAAGAGGTGGATCCAGCTATCAGAACACATTGCCAATCAAATAATAAGCAAACCATGATGCTGCTTGCTATGACATGCCAATATGATGAAGCTCATTTATTGGTAAGCTATGGCCTACAGTGCCATAAACCTTTGATAAATAATAAAAAAAGAGCAACACATTAGGTATTGTAAATGGCTAATCCTGTGATGAGTGACTAGTCAACTTAAAGCAAAAAGAGTCATCATACACCTGTAAAGTCGACTAGTATATTAAGCTCTAACAACATTTATGAAAAATTGATAATCCCACTTGTTTGCCTTACATCCATTTGAACTTTAACATGAAAATACTAAAAACTACCTTTGTGTACAATTCTGGCCTTGTATAACACATGGTCTGGTGAGCACCTTTCTGCTATGCTAAACATCTTTTGGAAACAATTCACCAAATGCATGTGTAAAATATGAAAACTGTTAGAGCTTCTCAAACTTCCTGTCATCAAGGTCACAAGTTTTGGAAGTTGGATGAAGCAAGACTGAAAGAGTCAACAAAGATCTGAGTTGTAATAATGTGAACATAATGGATTATGTAACAGCAGCAGACAATGGACACATTTATATCAGCTGACCATAAACACACGAGCTAAAATAATTTTTATCATGGAGAGCTGAAAATGAAATGTTGAACTCGACCAACCCTTTCAAAGACTTCAAGATCTATTTTGTATTTTAATAATCTAAAAGTGAAAGTATTGCATCTGAAGAGGGTTTACTGGTACATAAGAGGTATGGCTATTTAAATAATGAGACTGTGCTTCTGAGGATAAAACCATGTGGTTCACAGTCAAAGGTTGGTTATTTACGCACAACTGCTGTAAGCTTCCAATAAGTGACATCTTTAGTTCAATGCTAGCTACTGATTGAATGCACATGTTTTTTCTTAGGCATCGGAAAATGATTAGCTGAAATTGGTGAAATTAAACAAAACACTGCAGGTCACATGTGTTTGAAGGCTATTGTGAAGTCAGGGAGGATGTCCAAGACGATGAACGTTCTGGGTGATCATGCACATCAAAAACTTCTGAAAACATTCAACAGACTGAAAAAAAATGCTGAAAAGACTCAACGTCTAAGTCCAAAAATGACAGCAGAAATGGTCTCCACTGATAAAGAGACAGGCAAATTTTGTGTACAATTTTGAACATGACAATAGTGTGTGCCAAAGTTGTCCCAAAATTTCTGACACCTAATCAGAAATAAAAATGCAGGCAAATTTGTGGAGACATTTAAGAGCAAATTGAAGGAAACCCGTTTTTTTTTTTAAAGGAGTGATTCCCTACATTTAAAATTGGATCTTCCAATATGATAGGGAATGAGGTATGGCAGCATACAGTATGCCAGTTCAGCACTCTGCCGTGCCAACCTTAGTCCTGTGCTGCTCTGGCATCCTAATGGCCTTCCTCCAAGCCTGTGCCAGGCTCCATCTCACCAGGTATCCTCTCAGCTGCCACCTCCACACACACAGTTGCCAGTGGCATCTGGACCAGCCTACTGGGTCCAGGGCACCCAGTGTGCAGTTAGCCAAATCAAGTCCCATATCAGGCAGCTGACCCTTCCCATCCCTGCTCTCTTGAGCACATCAGCATTAAACACACTGCCAACAGTACCCAAAGATACCCATAAGAGAAGCTGCCACAAAGAAGTCCAGTTGGGGCCTCTAACCATCAGTCAGCGTCCAGGCCTTACAAGAGTATAGTAAGACTGGAGGGACAGAGGAATGAAAAACTCTGACTTTTGTCGGCATGCTCAAACACTGGGACACACTGTCTTGCTCAGTAAACCCATCGCCCTACATCCACCTCCTAACTCAGCAAGTTAAGAGCCCCACAAGTACATCTACAGTCTCCGCAAGGTTTATAGCATCATCAGCAAAGTCCAGATCAGTGATCTGGACATAACCAAATGACACTCATTATCCAGTCCATACAGGTACTGAAGAGCACAGGGGCTAAGGCCCCGTCCACACGGAGACGACTTCAGGAGCATAAGCAAAAATTTTTTGTTTTATCGGCGTTTCATCCACACAGAAACGACGATTTGGGAGGCCATAAACACTACTTTCTGAAACCGGGTCTCAGAGTGAACAAATGTGTAAACGCCTACCATTTCATCTTCGTGTGCATAGCCAACCACATCTTTCTTGAAACAATTATGTCATACATAGCACAGCCCACTTAAGCCGCATGCGTGGGTCAAACCAAAACAACAATGGTGGATTACAGGGTTGTGTTCGTTCTTGTGTCTGCGTACTTTGCTAAAGCTTTATACATAGCATCCGTAATCTTTTTCTCTCTTTTTGGTGCATTTCCGTGGCAGCATTACAGCGCCAATTACAGGCTTGGCATATATACTACAGCTTTGTCAGTGACATTTCCTGGTAAAATACCGTGTTTACAGAAAATGTTTCTAAAACGAAGGAAATATAATGTTTTCGTCTCTGTGCGGACAGGCCTAAGACACATCCCTGCATCACCCCTTATCCAACTGGGAAGAAGTCAGAGGTGGAGCCACCACACTTTATAGCACTCTCTGTACCAGTATAGGGCAGACATCAGCTGGATAAGCAAGGGTTGGATCCCACTGAGCTCCAGCATCCTCATGAAGGCATTTCTACTCACAGAGTCGAATGCACCCAGCATAGACCGCAAGCAATGGTGAATATTATAAACTGGTTCTAGAAAAACTGAAAGAAAAAGTCCATAATAGCCATATTTAAGCTCAACTTCAACTTTATGAGTATCTCAAAGGAAATTACATCTGAACATCAAGGCACAACAAATAAATAAAAACAACATTAGAAATATAAATATAGACAGAGGTTTCACATCTGTAGGGAAAAGTGAATGGTAAATAGACTGGAGTTTCTTTAATGCTTTTCTAATCATCTGACCGCTTGTGGTTTTTACCCAGGTCACAGTTACCCATACACTCCCATCCAATTTATACTATTTCCTGTTTCACATCTTCACTTTAAAAGCAGCTGTCTGGGAAATTATTTAAAATCTCTCTGCCTCATTTACAAGGAAAGTTTGTTTTATTCCTTGAACAAATTTTATATAACTGACTGTTAGCCTTCAGTTAATTGGAGTTTTAGGCCTGTGATTTAATCTTTCATCAGCTGCCTGCAGAAAAAAAAAAAAAACAGAAAAGATCAAGAGTTAGAGGAAAAACACAGGAGAGAAGCAGGCCATGTGTTCATGTTTGTGTTAGGCAGCATGAGAAATAGGAAGAGAAGGACCAAGACTGAACAGGACCAACTGCACGTGAAGGAGAGAGAGGAGTGAGTCACACAGAGAAGGAGGGGGGAGGGGGAGGGGGAGGAGATATATTTTTGTCTGCCTATAAAGCTCAGACGGCATCTTGCTCTGGATTATTGCTGTGTGAAGTAAAGCAGAAGTGAATCCTGTCTGTGAGAAATAATGACATACACCGACCAAACGTTTCAAACTGAGGAGACTGTCTGCAGGTGGTGGTGATGTTGACGTTTGTGAGCTTTTGCATTTCATTTCTTAGAAATGATCACATAAACTTTTACTGTAGATGCACCACTGAAATAGGAACAAAAAGGAGGATACTCTGATCCAAAATGATGTTTAGTGTGGCTAACAGACATGCTTTGTCATACAGCTTCTCCTCTGGTTTGTTCAGTTTGATGGAGTTTTAACAGATACTCATGTTAACTTATAATATTCATAAACTCTGTTGATGACAGGAAGACTTCTTTGTTTCTAAAAACACCAAGAAGTTATCACCAAACCCCAACCTTCTTAAGTGCATTATAAAATATGGACTTAATATTGATTGCACTGATGCAAAGAGCATAAAGACTTCATTATTGGTCCTTTGAAAAAATTCCTAACTTTTACATTTTTAATCTCTACATATATTATGGTAGTGAAGGCAGATCAATACAGTAATCTACAGGCTAAAGTAAGACACACCTTAAAGATTAATTTGGGGGTTTTTAGTAAGACCGGAAGGACCTCTAGGTCCAAGGACATCTACAGTCCCCACAAGGATCACAGCATCATCAGCAAAATCCAGATCAGTGATCTGGACATTGCCAGTGATCTGGGACTTTTTAGTCCACCAGTGATTCAGCTTATTAGAAATTATCATCTTATCACTTGTTCAGATGAAAGTTTTTTTCTTTTTTTTTTTTTTTTAAGATTTAGATTTTCCCATTAATGTGGCACTTTTCCTCTCATTCCCTCAATGTGAATACTTGCCATATAGATCAGAACATGTTTTTTTTTTTTAATAAGTTTACAACAAAGAATTATATATAACTTGAGTGTATTTTTTTTTTACATTTTCTCATTGCATGATACATGTGGCATGTTTAGCTCCAGTGTTGGGGAAGGAGCTCTGAAAATGAAAGACTGAAAATCTCCACGGTTGAAGAGCTCAGTGTTTGTTAATTGTGTAGGCAGGAAACATCATTATCACCCTTAAAGTTCACGAACTATTGACAAGGTCAGAAAAGGTCATAAACATTAAAAATGCTTGTTTAAAGCCTGTTTGCACTGCAGAGGTGAGAAGGGTTCAGCCTAAGTGCAGAGGTGAAGTTATATGCTTGTCTTGAGAGGGTTCTTCCTGTTTTAATAAGACATGAATACAAGTGATAAATACACTTCTCTGACACTCACAAAGTAAAAGAAAATATAAGTAAATATATCTTTATTTAAAGCAAAAAGGACAGGGTACGTTAAAGAACAGAAGTTTAAGAAGTATAAGAAATATAAATCTGCTCATTTACAACACAGAAAAACAATACAGTACATATAATGCACATGCAATAAGGAGGTGAATGTAAACTTTGCTGGATAATGTTGATTGTTTAAAGTGCATACTGGACTAGGGTAATTTAGGGCAGAGTAATTTGTGCAAAACTTGTGTTTAGCTAACATGAGTTGAGTACCACAGACTTATAAAATAAAAAGCTTTTTTAGGTACAGCAAGTGAAAAAAACATTCACACTATTCATGAGAATCTCCTGTCAAGATTCCTAAAACAGGTTCATGAGCTTTTCAATAAGTTATGGGTAAAATGTGTGCCTCTAGAAAGTCCTACGGACTAACAGAGAAATATCCATTGTTTATTAATACTTTCAAACCATTATTGTGTTTAATTAATGTAAAGCAATTCTAACAAAATACAAAAGCATCTTTGTGATTTTGGTTTGATTGGGTGGTCTAAATAGAGTCTGTGAAACAGGGTTAAATTATTGGAAGAGGTTTCATATTTTGATCTCATTTAGGTCATTTTATTTAACCTTTATCTTCACCACATGTGTCCCACTGAGATCAGAGATCTATTTTTCAAGGGAGACCTGACCTAGAATGAAAGCAACATATGGTTTCAACAACACTCATTTTTAGGACAACATACACACTCAAAGTCACAAACTCAGCATTTCTTTACCTTTTGTGAGCAGCTCTACTGTATGTCCTTTGTAAGTCTAGTTCATTAGGTTCTGTGTTCCTTTAGGACCATTTTACTGCTAAATCTGAGACTTAAGTTTGTTCTTGAGCTGCGAGTCAAAATGTAGAAACATTCATCAGCCAATCATGTTCTACAACCACCAAAATAACATATGGAAGAAACAGGGTGCAAAATCCATAATGATGCAAATAAAAAACAGCCAGAAAAGTCCAAATGACAGAAGCATGTTGTTATTGAAAGGTCTTGTTGAAAGCCAAAAAAGTCCATTAGGAACAAACTCACATCAATGCTTAAATAGTGCAAAGTCAAAAACTGAAAAACATTTTTGGGCTGTTGCAGCACGGTTGCGTGTGTCTGTTACTGTTAAAACAACATTTCTATCACTTATATGGACAGCATGATTTGGTTTCAACTGATTGGATCGCTGTTTTTTAAATTTGAGAGGATTATATTTCTTGTGAGTGGGCGTGACTTTGACTCATTCAACTGACATGCCCACACCATCCTAGAGCAGATTTTACAGCCTCTTTTTTCATGATTTTGAAGCTTAGTTTCAGGGACTTAGGGATGTTTTTCATGACTGAAATTTGGCCTGGTGCTTCATAACACAGTGGCCTTGGCCTGTCATACAAAAAACCTATAATACAGATTTTTTATACATAGGAACTTTAACTATCATGCACGTTTATCTACATCTCTGCATAATACATCCTCAATTCTGCAAGTTAAGAAATGTTCTGATCTTTTATGACCTCAGGTGGGTTCTTTATTAGGATCTAATTGTTCAGATCATCCCCTTTACATGAATGCATATGTTTAAGATTTGACCTGACCTGCTGTCAGACATAAACAACATACACAAGTTTTTTTCAATATACATTTCGTCTGCAGGTGCCTCTGCAGACAAAATGTGTATTACAGTGAGTTAATAATTCACCTGGATCTGGGTGCAGCGCAGGTATGAGGATATAAAGGCAGGTAGGTAGGTGACCTAGGTGAGGCTACTGTAACACAACCCCCTGATAAAGATGAGTCACCGGGTTTTTTTTTCTCTGCAGACGTCAGAGATGATAAGAGGAGTGTAAACAGATATTCATGGAGATGAGTCTCACGTGTACTCTGACACCTGGCCTGTTTTTCTTCACTCTGCTGACTCACCACTGTTTCTCTGTTCCCCACCTTTTCACTCTAATACACCTGTTAAGATGATGAACACCTAATAGAAGTTACATTAAACTTTCTGAAGGAAAATGGACAGTTGAACATTGTTTTGCCTTGTCTGCCGGTCCTCATGTCACGCTAGTAGGTTTAACATTCATGTTACTTGACACATCGCCTGTCACTGGATCAACTTCTCCTCACAGGAGGTCAATGGGAACACACTTTAGTGTTAGATTTACTAATATTTTCAATTTTTCTCTTGCTAATAATATGTTTATCTCAGTATTGTGGGCTTATACTGGCTGTTTAATTTTTCAATTCTATATCTAAATATCATCACATCATACTTTAGGAACCATAGCAAAGTGTGGATTGAACCCTACGTACCCTACTTATGGTTGTCTATATTATGATTAAAGTCAAGATACAAAAGGAATCTGACTTCTCTAGAGCATGTTTGCTATGCACAATTGAACACTGTCCTTCCTTTTAAAATGTGTACTGTAGAGTGATTAGCTGAATAAGTAAACGGATCAAATGTTTTCTTTAATGCATCCATTTAATTCATGAAAAGTAATTTCTATGAGTCATTATAAAATATAAAATGTGTGTATCAGTAAAGTGATTCTTTTCCTAGTAGGTTTCACACCTAAGTGCTGCCCTCATGCACAGGCCTGTGATGCAGACAAATGAGAGGAATCACAACATGAAGATTTCTTATGACTATTAATAACTCCTGTTGGAACAGACTGCATTGGCTGAGACATAGATGCAAAGAAATGTGCATAACTTGAGAGTTGTTGTTCTGAAACCTGGTTGGGGTTTAAGAGTAGACCTCATGGGTTATATACCTAAGAGAAGTGGTAACAGTAACAAATAAAAGGTTCAGTCTAATCAGGATGTTACAGATGGAACAAAATTAAAAACCAGCAAAAGGTGACAGACAAACACAAAACCCCCATGCAGACACAGCCAGACTGTGTGACACTTGAGGGGAATACAAGTAAGATGAGAAGCCACTTGACAAATCATCCCCCTGAAAAGATTCATGAAAATACAGAATCCAGTCAGGCCAAAAGACTCTTAGGCAAGCGTTTACAATCCCATTTCACAACAACAGTACTCAACAGGGATCAAAATTGGATTTAAGTGTCATAAACATTCATTTTTTTGTTTTTCAGTTAAACTCATGAATGGTATTGTGTCTAAGGGCTCTTTGGATCACTGAAATCAATCTCAGACACCTGTGATAATTAGTTTGCCAGGTGAGCCCATTTAAAGTACAACTACTAAAGAAGGACGTTCTACATTATTAAGCAGGTTTCAGCAATATGGGAAAGAAAAAGGACCTCTCCCTGCTGCTGAAAAGCATCAAATAGTGCAATGCCTTGGACAAGGTATGAAAACATTAAATATTTCGGGAAATTTCAGCGTGATCATCGTACTGTGAAGAAGTTTGTGGCTGATTCAGAGCACAGATGGGTTCATGCAGATAAAGGGATACAATTTCATCGGATCAAGAGAGCTGCTCCTAAAATAGTATTACAAAGCAGCAGACAGGTATTTGAAGCTGCTGGTGTCTCTGGAGTCCCACAAACATCAAGGTGAAGGATCCTCCAGAGGCTTGCAGTTGTGCATAAACCTACTATTCGGCCACCCCTAGACAATGCTCACAAGCGGAAACGGTTGCAAACCGTGCCTTCCGTAGCAAAATTATCTTCATGCTTGACAATGCACCATCTCATGCTGCAAAGAATACCTCTGTGTCATTGGCTGCTATGGGCATAAAAGGAGAGAAACTAATGGTGTGGCCCCCATCCTCCCGTGACCTCAACCCTATTGAGAACCTTTGGAGCATCCTCAAGCTAAAGATCTGTGAGAGTGGAGGCAGTTCACATCAAAACAGCCGCTCTGGGAAGCTATTCTGACTTCACTAACAAGGACCACACCACAACAGAATGCAATTAAAGGTTTAATCGAGATTGATAAGAATGTGCATTGAGACTGTCGTCTGTTGTGATGAAGATGAGGGATATGGGTAAGTAGTTTTAGTCTAGTCTGGGAGATGCATGAAGGCTCGACAGAAGGAGACTCAGGATGGGGATTCCATCTCAGGTGTCGTTCTGCCCGAGCTGGTCTCAACCCCCAAAAGAGTTATGATTGGATGATGCCGAGTTGAGCGTGAGCTTGACACGGATTGTTGAGGTTGTTACGGACGTATGAGTGGTGAGCTTAAGGTGACCAGCATCCAGGGATCTGGATGGTTTTGTCTGAAGTGCCAAGTCTGTATACTGAGGAGGCTGCACGAATGTGGAATGAATAGGCTTAGTAGTGTTCTGAGGTTATGCCTGAAGCTTATGTATCTTGTCAGTAATTCATATGGGCTGAGGTAAGACTTAAGGTGGAAGATGTAAATTGTTAGAACTCTGAGCAGTCAGTTTTACTGTGTTGAGTGCTGATAAGAGGGAGTCTGAGGTATGCATGGAGATGTCAGATAGTTTAGGATTATGAGAAGGATTGAAGGTGGATAGAGTTGGAGCAATTTTGGGAACATCCGAGGAATACGAAGAAGGTCAGCAGAATGTGGCTTCTGGGGTTGAATATACGGCAGGGGATAAGTACCCTGAGAGGAGAGAGTGGATGCAGAGGCTTAGTTAGTCAGAGGTGAGAGGCAGGCATTTTGTGGTTGTGGCAGGCTGAGTTATCAGAGTGAATGAGTATGGATTTTTTTGACCATTCGTGCCCCCAAAATATGGCTGCAGTGATGATGGGATAGAGTTCATAAGAGGACGGATGGAGACTGAGATGCAGAGTCTAATGATTGTAGTTCTGGTGGCCCTGTAGTAGCCTCCGGACCTACAGATGGAGCTGCATCTGAATGAATTTGAATGCCTAAGTGGTCGTAGAAAAGAGATGCCATTCCATGAAGACCGAAAATGAGACTGTTTTCACATTTCTGTTTGCATGCATCGTCGAGGACAATTCTGTTATACGAGGAGAGGATGACTGCAGCTATGAGAAGGTTGGATGTCAAAGGTGGTTAGAAATCAGCAGCGTCGTGTCGTCCATCCTGCTGACGAGGGACCAGGCATCCGGGAGAAGATGCTTGTTAGGGCAGGTTTGTGTGGGGCGGCTCTTAGCTTAGCCTGTGACCCGGCTTGTTTGCCCTGCTTTCACCTTCTCACACGATGCCATTGCTGCCTGCTCTCCACTGGCTGTGGGTGTTGTGCTGCTCCGCGTCCTCCTCCTGTCAGTCTCTGGGTGCCTTGTTGTAAACTCTGCCCCCTCGCTGTCAGTTCTGGTATAAGAGTAGGGCTTTGTTTTGCTGCTAGTGATTGAGAGCTGGGCGCTGCGTTTGTAAGCGCCTCCCCATGCTATCTCAGTGGGTAGCATTCAGTAGCCTCCTGTTGATCAGGCAGTGTTCCATTGCAGTTACTGGCAGTTGATGTCAGCTTTTAAGCTAGCCAGGAGCTGAAGTTGAGACTGAGGTCTTCTTTTCACCTTTTTTGAGACTGTGCAGATAGATGTGTTGCATAGGAAGGATGAATGTGGGTGAGGTGGAAGAGTGCTGACAGTGCATGCTGTTGTGAGAGGGAGCTTCACGTAGCTCACGTGAGAAAGAGCTGCTAAGATGTGAGTGTATGGCTTAGAGTCGAGGGTGCCCGAGCAGGTTCCCTGATTGAACTGCACCATGTGTCAGGTCAGTTTGGCTAGCGAAATGTACATGGTAAGAGGCCTGTACCTCTGAATCGCGGAGTCATGTCTAGAAAGATGGTGAGATAATCATGGAGCTCATATCAGCAAGAAGGAATGCCTAAGCAGATAGTGTCATGGTACAGTGAAAAGCAAGGTGAATTTTACTGGTGTTGGCTGAAAGAAGGGTAGAGGAAATGGATGATGGATGCAAGAATGTATGTGCAAAGGGATTTTGTGAAGCCTGCAAACACAGGGATGAAAGCTGTAGTAGCTTGAGAGACACACAAAGGGAGCAGGCACAGGGGTTAATACAACCTGATCACCAGCAGGGGGAGCAGGTGAAGGAGGTTGTGACTCCAGGGGCGGTTCCGTGACATGACGCTTGACGACTCTCACGGTGATTGGCTCTGATAAGGAACCAGGAAGCGCGGGAGCCAGGTTGTTGTTTTGGTTTTTATGGATGAATTGACAGAGGATTGTGAGCGTGGAGTCAGCTTCATTGACGAAGATGTGCCGTGTAGACTTGAATGACCGGTGGCTGTGAGTGAGAGCGTTCTGGGGGAGAGTGATGAAGGTTTCCATACCTTTAATATCTTCGAGTTTTGTGTCATGCCGATGGAGGAGATGAGGCTTGAGACCTGATGGTAGTCAGAGGGATTACTTTCCGGGATCTTGAGTTGAGGTGGCAGGTTTGAGGCAGGCTAACCACGGATGGCAGGCGGGTCCGCCATGATTCCTGGCTGTGGTCGAGTCGGGCTGCATTTTGTGAGCTGCTTCGATGAGTGGGGGATGATCTGTTTGGTAGAGATCACTGTACAATTCTTCGTCTGGATCATGCAGATGGAGTTCGGGATCCATGGTGAGTTCTTGTTTTTATTAATGCCTTTTATAGATGTATATATATTTCTATATCTGCTGTCAAGTGCTTGGAGTTGAGGCACTGTCTGTCTCTCTGTAGACTCTCAGACAGACGGCGTGATGTGGGTTGGCTACATTTAAGTAGGCTTGTCAGGTGATTGAGGGTGTGGTTTTGGTGTGGCCTTGCTCCCTGAAGTTAAGTTAAAATAAATATTAACTCCATATCTTGCAAAGAAATTCAAGCAGAAACTCTCCAAAAACTAACAAGTTCAATGGATGCAAGAATTGTGAAGGTAATATCTGTTAATATCTAATAAATGTTGCCGGGCAACCAGAGCTGTTGGCAGCAAGAAAGATGTGCTCTTGAGTTAAATCTTTGAACTGTAGTGTTTTTTTTACAGTTAAGTTGATGACATATGATGAAACCTAGGACAACAAAGAAGATTAATAGTCCAGGGTATCTTTGAGAGGAAGAACAGAAACTTTCCATCAAGAAAAACACAAAAAACAAGAAAAAGAAGGACTCAAATTCAACAACAACTGCCGGCTAGCTTGAAAGCTAACAACTGCTAGTAACTGTCTACCATGGAACACTGCTTCAGGATTAACAGGAGACTAATGCAAGTAAGCTAAACTAGGATACTGAAGATAACTGTCAAAATACCAAGGGAAATATATCAGGAAGAAGATCTTTAAAATCTTTTTAATCAGAAGAAATTTCAAGAAACAAATTTGAAAGTACCTGATACTGAAAAGCTCAAAATGATGAAGGATGTGAGATACTTTATCCAAGCCACATCACATCTGTCAAAGCTAAAAAGGCTTTCAAACTAGAAGTTCTCAAAGACTCACCTGAGACAGTTGTGGCAGATTTCACAACATTAGAAAAAGGAAGAGTTAAGACGAATTTATTATTCTTCATTGACAAGCCTAATGCATGGCACACAACATTCATCGAAACCTTCAAGTACACAAAGAAAAATGGAATGAGCAAAGGAAGACAAATCTCTGTCTTTGAAGATGAAGACACAACCAGCCCAATGATGACCATTAACATCTACCACAATGGTACAGTCATGATCCAGGGATCAGACAACTGCCTGGATCATGCTCAGAACAACTTCCAGAAGATGAAGGAGGAGACTGAGAAGAAAGACAACAGAGGTTCATCATCATCAGAGGCAGACAACAAAATCAAGACTGAAGGCCTCAATTCAATCAAAAATCTATCATGTCAACTCTCTCCTGAAACCTTCCCCAGATTCTCCAACAGTCTGAAGACTCTGAGAGAAGGATTGTCTGTACTTGAGAGAGAGAATTCATCCAGTTCAAAGAGAAAATGCTGACTAATCTGTATCAAAATACCACCAATAACATAGTGAAAGATGAAACCTACACTCTGATCCTCCAACAAAAAGATCAGATAAAAGAACTGCAGCAGGCAGTGAGAGAGCTGGAGGATGATAACCAAAGTCTACGGTTGACAGTCCGCACATTGAAAGAAGATATAACCAACATCTACCATAACAGAGTACAAGAACAGGAGAAGGATCATGAGGAAGTGGAAGCCACCTCTCCATCCTCTGAGGCCAACCCACCAAAATGCCCACTATCATCAATACCCCCTCCACTAGAGCCACCCGTACAACCAGAACCTACAAAAGACACACCCATCTCTTCTGAAAATCGAGACCCAAGAGTCAGAAGGCCCACACACTCTAACGGGAAACACATTGATATGACACGTCTGTTTCCTGAGAAAAAGTCTGTGAAACTTTGGACCCCTACCACTGACAAAGCTATGAAACAGCTGTCCAGTGACAAGTTTCATCCAAACTGGCTCAAACAATCTGAGCAGGAGAAAAGGGGATATACTCACAGCACTGTGGCAGGTGACAAAGAGAGCTACTGAAGAATTCCCCACCGCAAAAATCACCATATCCACATTTCTGCCTCGGTCAGATCTTCCCCTGAACATAAAACCATAAACTCTTCAGGAGCTGCACTCAGGTCCCTAATGTGAGGGTGGCATGCCATGATACAATCAACTATCAACATCTGTATGACCACATACACCTTAATGACAGAGGGATCAAACTGTTTGCTAGAAACATCAAAGACGCAGTCCTGAGCAGGGGACCAAGAGTCCAACATCGCTACCTCCGTCTTCCCCCTGAGAACCATGGGCCCTTCTGCCATCCTTTGGAGAACTACAGGCCCCTCCATCCTCTCTCTGCACACCACAAGCCCCTTCATCCTCTCTGGGAGCTTCAGAGAGACCTCGACCACTCCTAGGAGCAGCAGAGAGATCTACACCTGCCTCCACAGCAGAAGAGAGATCTCTACCTACCCTGGGGCACCAGAGAAATCTTCACCCTCCTAAGGAGCAGTGGGGTTACACCTAACATCTCCAGGAGTTCCAGAGAGACCTCAGCTCTCAAAAGGAGCAGCAAAGGTACCCATACCCTTCCTATGAATACCAGGGAGACGACTAGCCTCTCTACCAGGGGAACCTCCAACAGAGGCAACAGTCACACCCTCACCACTCACACCCTAGGCGCCATGACCCCACCCCACAGCAGCAGCAGCAGGACCATTCTCATCAACATTCCCCTTTAGAGTCCTGCACACCCAAGAAAGAAGACTTGGCACAGAGAGACACCTACGCTGCAGTGGCTGCGAGTCAAAAGATTCCTCTAGAACCAAGTCAGGTAAGAGACATCATCTGTTCTTTTGTTACAAAGTTAATTTATTGAATTGAAAACTTTTTTTACTCATATTCAAGATTTTAATGATTTTTTTAATTCGTTTTGTTTGTTAATGTGTTGATCATATTTTAAATACTTTTTTGGGAAATACTACATGTTTGAGCTTAAAGAATAGCATCTTTTTCCATCAGTAGTTGGAATATTCAGGGACTGAAGTCTTCTACTTTTGGTGTGAAGACTTCAAGCCCTGAATTTTTAGATAGCATCCACAACAATGACTTAATTATCTTGCAGGAAACATGGAGGCATGCTAACATCCCCTCAGATTGTCGAAACAGCTATATTGAACTGAGTCTACCCTCCTTAAAACATCCTCGTATCAGAAATGGGAGACAGTCTGGTGGAATACTTATTTGGTACAAACAGGAACATAAAAATTATATTTCACCAATCAAAGAAAGGAAAACCCATACTTGGCTAAAAATAAACAAAGGGCTTCTTGAAAACTGTAAAGATGTTTATTTACGTGCAATTTATTTACCACCATCAAGCTCCCCGTATTATTCAGAGGAATATCTCCATGAAATCCTGAAAGAAATGCTGTACTTCCAGTCTTTTGGTTCCGTGTCACTTATTGGAGACTTTAATGCCAGAACGGGCAAAGAGAAAGATTTTATTGTTATAGATGGTAATTTCCATTTAAATATAACTCCAGTATGTCAGCCCATCTTTTCTAAGCAAAGACTCAGCTATGATAGTTCAGTTAATAAGAGTGGAAAAGAAGTTTTACAAATGTGCAAAGCCTTGGGATTATACATTGTTAATGGTCGGACACGAGGAGATTCTCTGGGCAGGTTTACCTACTGCTCTGTGTTAGGAAACAGTGTTATTGATTATGCCATTACAGATCTCGATCCAGAAAATATTAATGCATTCACAGTCTTACCACAATGTCACAATCAGATCACTATATTTGAAAAGATTAGAGAGCCTTTTTCAGACCCAGACATTGGATAACTTACTAGCATTCCCAGTAAGCTACAAATGGACAGAGAACATTCTCAATGAATATAGAAATGCATTTATCAACACTAATATTCAAAACATGCTAGATGCATTTCTATACAAGCAGTACCTGACTGACAAAGACAGCATTAATCTAGCTACAAAACATCTAAATAACATCTTCATGGAATTAGCAAAAGAGGCCAAACTGAAAAGACCAAGAACCAAATCTAATCAAAAACAAGCAAAGGAAAAATGGTTTGACAGTAAGTGTTCCCTTCCTAGGAAGCATCTCAGAAATCTCCCAAACAAGAAGCACAATGACCCTGAAAAACCAGAATTACGAGAGGAATACCACACAGCCCTGAGACAGTACAAGAAAATTATCAATCAAAAAAAAAAGGTTCAATATGCAGAGAATGAATTAGGGAAAATTGAAGAAGCAATAGATCAGAACAATTTTTGGAACCTGTGGAAAAAATTTAGCTCACCCAAAAATCAAAATAACATGGCTATACAGAATGGCAACGTTTGGAAAAACTATTTCTCACATACATATGAAAATCCAGAACAATCTGGCCTAAGCACACGCCAGGTTAGCATAATTAACATCATTAGAACAAGCTAGACAGATACTCAGAATACTTTAGACAGCCCAATAAAAATGACAGAGCTCCAGGACCAACTGTCTGCTCTTTTAAAACAGAAAAGCCTGTGGTTTTGATGGCATCATATCTGAAATGTTAAAACACAGCAGCAGTAAACTAAAAGCTGCAGTGCTTGCATTATTTAATTTAGTGTTAAAAAGTGGTGTCTATCCTGAAATCTGGAACAGAGGTCTGATTACTCCCATCTTCAAAAATGGAGATAAACTTAACCCCAGTAATTATAGAGGAGTCTTTGTCAATTCTAATCTGGGGAAACTATTTTGTAATATTTTAAATTTGAGAATCCTATCCTTCTTAACTAAACATAACGTACTGAGTAAATCCCAAATTGGCTTTATTCCCAAACACAGAACAACAGATCAAATATTTACTCTAAATACACTGGTCCAGAAACACGTCCACCAAAAACATAAGAGGAAAATCTTTGCCTGCTTTGTGGATTTCTGGAAAGCTTTTGATTCTGTTTGGCACAACAGTCTTTTCTACCAACTCCTCCAAAATCGAATTGGAGGAAAGGTTTATGATTTAATCAAACACAAATACTCTGAAAGCAAATGTGCAGTTAAAATTGGACAACAGAGAACTGAATTTTTTAAACAGTGTTGTGGTGTCCATCAGGGCTGCAGTCTATCACCAACCCTTTATAACATTTACATCGACAATCTGTCCAAACTTTTGGAAAATTCCTCAGCCCAAGGACTTGACCTAGGGAAAAGAAATCAAGTGTCTTTTCTATGCTGATGACTTACTACTGCTGTCACAAACAGAACAAGGTCTACAAGAGCTTTTAAATGTCCTTCAAAGTTACTGTGAAAACTGGAAGATCAGTGTGAATCTGGAGAAAACTAAAATCATGATATTTCAAAAGAAAGCCAGATCACAAAGTCAGAAGCATCAATTTTATTTGGGAGACACCGTTCTAAATCACTCTACTGAGTATTCTTACCTGGGTCTAGTTATTAGTGCATCTGGACATTTTGCTAAGGCTGTGAGCTCATTGGCTGATAAAGCTCGTAGAGCTCATTACAGCATCAGAAAATCTCTTTTTAGTTTAAACCTCCCTGTAAGGATTTGGCTCAAGATTTTTAAAAGTGTTATTGAACCAATCCTCCTGTATAGAGACAAAGTGTGGGGCCAATCAAGCAAATCCAAGCTCTGGGACTCAAACCCAGTGGAGAAAGTCCATCTGTAATTTTATAAAAACATTCTAAGAGTCCAAAGGAACTGCCCAAACCATGGCTGCAGAGCAGAACCAGGTCAGTTCCCTCTCTTAATTCAAATCAGAAAAAGAATAATGAAATTCACCAACCACCTCATAGAATCTGAGTCTGAGTCATATCAACACAGAGCGTTCTTAGAACAGCAGCACTCTGTGATCCCTGATAACACCAGGTTTGACATCAGAAGATCCACATGCCATGGCAATAATAACAGCATTATACCCAACTCAAAAGTCAGAGAAATAGACAGAGATAATAAGCAAAAATATTCAAATCAGTGGAAATTAGAAACACAGTACATAAATAAATTGCAATGTTATAACTCACTAGAAAGAGAATTTCAATTGGCCAAATATTTAGTCATAATAAAACAAACCAAACAAAGGTAAAGTAAATACAGACTCAGTGATCATAAACGTGCCATTGAAACAGGATGGCATAAGAAAAACTGGACAGAAAGATCTCAGAGAGTCTGCAGACAGTGTCAGAGGAGAGGTGGAAACAGAGATCCATTTCCAATAAACTGTCCAAGAAATGAAAGTGTTCAAGAAATTTATTTCCCTAATTTAATGATATGATCCCTGGCTTTACTGCCATACCCCCCCCCCCCCCCAGAAAGAGACAAATTCAAATCCCACTTGGAGAGGAAATTTCAATGGTTAAACTGTCAGCTGAGTATGCTACAGCATGTCACACAGCTAGACAAGTTTATATGCAAGATAATATTATTTAGTATGAGACTCTGATTATTAATTCAGTGTTCTGTAAATATGTTTACATGCAAAATATACATATATATTGTTCAATGTATAACTCAGAATCAACCAGATGTAATAGTATACATGTAAATTCTATAGCTATTATTTTGCGCATTTCTGTTATATAATCATAATTATTTTAAAAAATGCTGTTATTTTTTCAATTTGATTTGTTTATTTTTCTATGTAATGCTTTGGCAATAACATAAAATATTTGTTCATGCCAATAAAACATGTCTGAGTTGAGATGTATCACTCAAAAAAAAAAAAAAAAAAAAAAAAAATCAAAGAAGGGCCCCTATGTTAACATGGAACTTTGCCTGTCAAGATGTTTTTGATTGAAATAGCTTTTGATTTCAGTAAATATGACCTCCTAATGCTGTGAATTCAGTAAATCACCATTTTCTGTTCTTTACAACCTATAAAATGTTTTGAAACTCTGATGTGCATAATAATTTGGAACGATGCAATTCGAGTTATTTTTTATTTTTGAAATGGCATTTTAAAATCGTTATCATTGGGAGGTTTGTTCAATAAAATTTGAATTATGCTCTAACAGTTGATGACTTTTAAATTATACTGACTGACATTTGCATGGACTATTTAGGAAAACCAGAGAAAAAATATCAATTACATAATAATTTGGAATGCTGTACATATCACCAAAGACCTACAGCTATTTTCAGTGGTGGACAATGAAGGTTTGAGCAGGCTAGTAAACATGCTGAAGATTAAGTTTGCAGTATTAAGCGTAATGCACTTTTTCTGGACGTAAAGTAATATTTAAAACTCAATTATGGAATAAATGCCAGCGTCACTTTTTTCCAAGTCTTCATTTGTTGGTGGTGGTGGGTTTTTTTGATACCCCAATAAATACTGTACCGTGGACTTATCACCAAGGTGTTATTGTACAGTAAAAATTTGAAAATGTTATATACTCAATGTTAACAATCAGAGCAAAACAAAACAATCAGAATCAGCTTATTGGCCAAGCATGCTTATGCAACATGGTGACTCCGGTTAGCTCTTTTTGCACGTGAATTAAACATTAAATACAAAAACTATATAACTGAAAAGGTATTTTTTCTAGTATATACAAGTCTGTGTGCATTGATAGTATGACTGCAAGATGTGCAAAGGGTGCAAGAATGCTGACTAGACATGATCAAAGTATATAACCTGCAAGGATGTGGGCAGATTTACATGAGAAAGATGAGCTAATTTCAGAAAGTTCATTAGTTCAATGTGCATATGAGGAAAGGCACAGTAAGCTTTCTTACAGATCTGAGTTGCAGTGAATAGATTAATTAATTGCAGGATTTGACTACGGTAAATAGGTAAAGTTAGTAATTAGTACAGTAAGTAGATTAATTAGTGCAAATGTGCCTATGAAGTAAGGCATTTTACCACAGAGAGCCTTCTTACGGCATTTTGATTTTGTGCAGACAATAGAGTCGGCTCCCTAACGTGAACAATAAGATCCAGGTCCTGTTTGAGAGCCATTTATTCTTCTTCTTATGATTATTATCATATATTTGTATGTGTCTGTGTGTTATGTGATTGATTATTAGGGATGATCTTTCCCCCACACTGCTCTACCACAGGCTTGATGGTGTTACGTTGTTTTATATCACGTGCGTCATACAGCCCAGTCAGTGGGCGGATTTCATTTGACCACAATGTATTTCCAGGAGACAGTAAAGTTGGAAAAATAATTACATATTTTCATTAATTCAACAATTAAGGGTACTGGAGTAAAATATCAGCATTAAATATAAATGACGTGATGGTGTTACTCAATTTGGCAGGTGAAAAGAAGGCAAGCTGGAACTTAAATGAAGAGCCATTTGAGAGCCAAATAACCCAGATCACTAAAAAGAGCTGGAATTCCCATCTCTAAATTGTGGCTACTTCCATGTGCGGTATGCTACAAGCTTAAAAAGCATGCATTAAAGCAATCTCCTATACTGTTTCACAGCTTTCTACATGCTGCTGAGAATACAGCTGTTCTTCCATAGTCAGACTTCTTGACACTGTTTGCATCTTTATCACTGACTATTGTAAATTCTATCTTTAAGCACACTGACTCTAATGAGAAAGAAGCTGTGTAAAGCTGCTGTGCAAAGTTTTCTTTGAGACACAGCCAGGTTCAGACATTATAAACTCACAAAATTAATCACAAAGACCCCGTCCCCCGCCTGTGAGTTAGTGTTTAACAACATGATGACAGCCAACAGTTTAACACAAATGAAACACTGCAGTCAATGAAGAATTATTTCATAATGCTTCATTCAAATCAAATGTTACTGGTTATTTGCTTCTTTATTCTGCCAATGTTTGATTTTAAAGAATTAAAATCTTTGCATTTATGCTTTAGCAAAAATAAAACACAGTCGTCCTGCTCTCTGTGTGTGTATGTGTAGTTCATTCAGCCCAGTGCCTCCGGCATGTGTGCAGCATCGACTGAGAATACGCCCGGACATGTCTAAGAGCAACCTTACCGCGCACACACGGAAACACAAACACACACTACACAGCTAACTGAACACACAGCACACAAGCCTCCATAAACAAACTCACACAGTTGCATGCATTGTGGTTAAAACCAGCTGGTTTACAGCCCAGATAACACAGTCCTGGACTCAGCCTTATCCTGACACCATGGACTCACTGATCATGTAAAATTAAGATCAAAATGACCTCAGTGATGCTTTAAAAGGTTTAATTAGGAGAAATGAAGCAGCTGAAAACCACTGTGTTTGGTGTTAAAGTTCAGATCTGCTGCTACATGTGTAACTCGTGTGTTAAAGGGAAGTGCCAGGAAAAGAAAAGAGAAATGAGGTAAAAGTGGAACATGCTTGTGTTTCTTTTACTTTCCTGCCCAAATCTAGACTCACCAAGCAGCAGAGAGCAGAAGGATGATAAGTTCCTTGATTACAAACACTTCAAGTGGTCTTATCCCAGGAAATATGTAGGTTTAACCTTTTAAAGCCTAATACTTCAAATAATAGCCAGGAAAACCGCATTTTGAAACGTTAGGCATTTTTTGGGCCTTTTTTTATCATTTATCCAAATATATAAAAAAAGACTTTTAAGGAATATATTGATCATGTTGATTATACAGAGGTCTCACAAAATTGTGTATCAGATATGCAATTAGCTTTAAAGGGTTTGAGTTGGTTTCCCATTAGGGACCCTGGTCTGGGTCTAAGTACTCTTGACCAAGGCTACCAATAAGGGGGGTTTAAGGGCAAAGCAGCAAAATGAGGGGCCCCTGAGAGGGTCAGCAATTAAAATAGTAAAATCTAATCTTTTACAATGTAAACCCCTTTTCTTAAAACAGAATTACCTTTTTTCTGTAACGTTAACAATGTGGATAGTACATTGACTAAATCACTTGGAAAGTAGTGTCAGACTTCATAACAAAACCAGATTATGCACAAACTTAAAGGTGCCAGAAAGTAAAGCAGAAGGAACGGAGACAAAGTAAGGTAAAAATAACTAAATAGCTTCAAAAAATATGTTAGGAATGGCAAAAATTGTCAGGATAAGTGATGAAAAGCAGTTAAAGATTGGCAAAATAGGGTTAAAAAGGTACAAATAAAGTTGCAAAAATTGGTTTGTGAAAAGGGGTAAAAGGAGGCAAAAAGTATAAAAAAGGTTTAAGGGTGACAAATATGTTGCAAAAATAGCTAGATAAAGTTGTGAAAATTGGTTAAAGAGTGGTTTAAGTGGTTAGAAAGTCAAAAGTGGAAAAATTATGTATTATTATTTTTTATTTAACCAGGACCAGAACCTCATGGAGATCAACAATCTAATTTACAAGAGTGTCCTGGCCAAGACAGGCAGCAGCACAATCACAGAGTTACAGACAGAGAACAGAGAAACTATTACAAACAAATCCATGTACAGAGCAATAAGTAATTAGTCAAAACATCTACAAGCGGATGCATCATCAACACCTTTACTTTACTTTTAAAAACATTTAGAGACCAGCTACAGACAAAGTCTCCTGTAGCAGCAGATCTTAAACTCCCTTTACTCCCTTCACAGAGTGAAGACTGTAACTTTATGAACTGTTCACATTAACGTAATCACACAAGCGATGAAGCAGATTTAGAATAGCCTTAAAAATAAGGATATTCTATATTTACGGGCAAATCAGAGCAACAAAACACATGACATCGTTGCCGCTACTGAGGTGCGCATGCGTTGCTACCGAGGAATAAACTTCATATAGAACTGCATAACATGAAACATGGTGACTGTAGACATGTCAGTACATGACTTTTGTCGTTTTTGAAAAGAAAACAACTCACTGCTGTTCTTTGTGTTTCTTTTAATGAAGAAATGTCGTCAAGTTCTGATAAAACTGGCGCTTTAGCAGCATCCACACTATGGTCTTCTGCCACAACTGCACCGGCCTCTCGTTGCTGCTTGCTTATGTCCTGACTTCGCAATGCCCGAAAGTACTGCCCCTTATCGCTGATTGGTCCTGTCACTTTCTAACCGAGCCTGGACGATTCAGATGGGAGCTTTGTAAGATGGATTCGCCAGTGAGAAACAAGAAAAACAGAAAACAATGATGCGCTAAGGACTTACGACTGGTAATGAACCTCAGGGCCCCATGGTGCACAGTAACCAAAGATTTAAGGCATGGAGAAGATGCATGCAGATGAAGTAAGATAAAATGAAGTAAGAGTTCTGTCTCTTCAAAAACAGCTGTGTCTGCACACCATGGGCCAAGTTCATCTTGATGTAGAAGGGCAAGGCAGTAGTAGTAGTGGAAGTAGGATTATTGCTGGCATCTTATAGAAATAAAAACATTCATGCTAGCATGTTGGATTCCACTGTCCTCACAGAGCATTATGTCGATATAAGTGGTTGTCTTTTCTTCTTTCTTCCTTTTGGTGGATTTGCAAATCATGAGCATATCACCCTCTGTGGAGCTGTTGAAATTCACAAGTGTGATTGATCACAGAATGATGTTACTAATGTCAAAACATACCAGCAAGGGAGAGGAAAGGGAGGAGCAATTGTGCTCAGGCATGGTGTGAGAGAATCATTCCTAATATGGAAACGCCAGAAGGCCAGGGGCGGTTTAAGAGACTTGGAGGCCCCAGGCAAAGATCAATGTGATCTTTGTCAACTACACTGATATCACTGAAACCCCGTCCTGCGAGGATTTCAAGTGTTGCACATATTTTTTTTTCTATCTGGAGGTAATTTTATGTTTCCTGAATCAGAGATGCTGTTATTGTCAGACAGAGATGTTGCATAAGATGACAGACCAGAGGAAAGACTGTCTCAATACTCTTAAAAATGTGTTTCCTTGACTTCCTCTCCTTGCACAGATGCATGGATTTTTTTTCTTTTTAACTCAAGAGTTTCTCTTCAGCGGGTAAGAAAAAGAGGCAAAAAAGGATTAGCTCATCAAAAGTACCTTCAAAATGAAAAGTAAGATTTAGAGGTCTTTTCAAATAAATTGTGTCTGCCAAAAAAATATGTTTCAGTACTCCCAGGAACTTAATGCTGTTAGTTAGATCCAAGCAGAAAATACCTAGAGCAACAGAGGTGGTGATTCACTGACTCAGATGACAGCAGAGTGGTGGTGCATTTGTGATTCTGTTTCAAAGGAATGAGGGAGTGCATGTGTTTTGTAATGTGCCATGTATTTGCAAAGGTCATCCTACTACTATTTACATTTTAAAGACCATGGTTCATTTAAGGGAGGGAGAAAATAACCAAAAAACACCACTGTCAAATAACACTGACAGTGGTGAAAAATTCATGCTGAAAAAGATTACTATTACTTGCTGTTGTTGAACCAAACAACAGCCACATCAATTAAAGAAGACACAATGCCATCAACTGCTAAAATAAATCTTCCATTACTACAGATACCGCAGTTGCAGTATTCTCTTCTATTCTAAGCAGTTCTAGGAAGGACAAGCTAAAGCCCTCACTGTCACTAACTGTGGAAATAAGATTTTATGTTTCCTGAGCTTCAATCTGAAAACAGCTACATTGGAAGTTCATTTGTTTTGATGATCAGATAAACTGAAAACCTGCATAAATAATTTATTTAGGTGAGTGTACAGCCATTAAAAATGCAGATTTTATTCTTGTTTCTTGCATAATTAGTCTTCTTTTTAGTGGTATTAACAAGAAAGTCTGGCTGCAGACCATTCTCGGGTTAAGGGTTAAGGTAACTGTTAGGATACCAAAAGTATAATAAGTAAAAAGTCTGCTTACGGAAAAAAAGCTTGTCCTCCTCGAAGCCAAGGTAGACCACATCATTAACTCAACGTGGATAAAATTAACAACATCTGTTCTAAGGTAAGCCAACATTGTATTTGAGGCAGCATATTGCCACTTTGCTGGAAAGAAATATAAAGTTATCTTAAACATCTCTAACGTTAGCTAAAGTTAGCCTAATGTTAGCTCCTAGTTGTGTTGTTCGTTGTGTCACGTTGTTTGTTCGGAGTTCATCGGCATTGTTTGTTCTAGATTTTATTCGTTGGTGATCGTACATCATTGTTAGCTGTTGTCCAAAGGGTCATAGTTAAACTAACGTTACCTTCTGGAGCTTAGCTTCATTAAAGGGACAATGTGTAGAATTTGGCATTTTAGCAACATCTAGCGTTCAGATTTTAGAATGAGCCGATCTGTTACCAAAACGTCACATCACTAGGCGACGAGAGCCTGTGAAGACCAAAAAGGATCGTGAGCCGGACATCATTTACAGCAGTGACGAGGTGAGGGTTTATTCATTCCTTTTTGTAACCATAATTTTTATAGATTATAGGTCAGTCTTCTTCTCCACCTGCCTTCCAGGTAGCTTTCAGGACCGGCGGGCAGGTTCGTATTTAAAAATCGCGTTTCATTCTTTCTGTCCCCAAAACGTTGCCGTAGACAACATGGCGGTTCAATATGGCAGCCTCCGTGGGGGCGACCCGCGGTAATGTAAATTTATAAAGCTTTTTTCTAATTTTGTAAAAAGAAAACGAAAGTTTAAAGGGGATGATTGTGCACTTATTTTAACATACTTCACATATATATATAAACATTATATCCCATGTACACCGTTTCTGTTCGGCGAAATGCAGCCAAATTCTACACATTGTACCTTTAAGTTATCTGTAATAGCCGAGATAACAAAGGTTGGCAAACGTTATGCTGAATGATTCAATGTAAATACTGTTGTACCAAACTAACGGAGAGACATTCTTGGTAAAGATCGTAAAAAGGCTGTTATAGTATTTTTCTCATATTCTGAGCTAAAAACCTTAACTTCAGTGGCACTTTGATGCTGATCCTCTGTCTTGTGGTCTGAGATTGTGATGGCAACGAGATGCGGTTTATCACGTTTGCACTGGGACCTGTAAATTTTGGCTTGTAACTGAAGCTTTTTATTGACCTTCACACCAATAAAATGATTAATATATCCCTCCAATGCATAGTTTAGACCCTTTTGGTGACTTCTAGATGATATGTGATCTTTCTGTCTCGAAAAATCATCAATGGCCTCCTGTAAAATGTCTACTGCGACAACTGCAATAGCATCTGTCACTGAATGTTCATTGTTTGTCCAAGTGAGTGGAGGGGGCGTGGCTTAGCCATAGGTCAATTATATCAGAAGACATTGGCTTGGATGCTGCTAAAGCGTAAGTTTTTATCAGAACTTGACGACATTTCTTTGTTAAGAACAGCATTGAGTTGTTTTCTTTTCAAAAACGACAAAAGTCGTGTACTGACATGTCTACAGTCATCATGTTTCATGTTATGCAGTACTCTATGGAGTTTACTCTCGGTAGCAGTGCACCTCAGTTTGGGACTACAACGTCACGTGTTTTGTTGCTCTGATTGGCCCGTAAAGATGTGACAGACAGAATGTTCATCCAATCACCCTCCCAAGTTTTTTTTTTTTTTTTCAAAGGCTCTGCCCTTTCCCAAACGCTGTGTATGAGAGGTTTTCGAAATGGATGTGTGAAACACATCCATCTGGCGTGTCAGGTTAGACTTCTCGCCTCTTCAAATCAAACTTAAGCCTTTTTTTATTCAGGATGGCTTTTAATACCTAGTAGAGCGGTGAGTGTTTAATCCTTTGAGTCTGTATTTTTAAATGCTGTTATTTTTTAATCTATTGGTTTGTCTTGTGCTGTATTTTTAATGCTATATGATTTTTTGTGAAGCCCTTTGGTCACCTGTGGGGTGTTTTAAAGGGATATATAAATAAAGTACATTTACATTTACAAGAAACTTAAGCTAGCTAGGTGGGCTACATAGCTAACTTAGCTAAAGCTAAGCTCAAAAAGCAGCTATGACAGCTATCCATTAACATTATCTATGAAGCTAAGTTAGCTTTAGCTTTGTCTGCTTAAGCTCACTTTGCTAAAGCTTACTTAACTATAGATAGTGGAGCTATGTCGCTAAAGTAGCTAAAGCTAAGCTCACAAAGCAGCTGAACTGCATACATACATTCTCTACATAACTACAGTAGCTTTAGCTATGTTTTCTGTTGCTCAAGTTGCTAAAGCTAACTTTGCTACACTGGTTTATGTAGTAACGTTTATAACGTAGCTAGCACAGCTATGTTAGCTTTAGCTAAGTTAAATGAAGCTAATGTGAGCCACTGTTTGTGTAACTACTTGTAAAAAAGGAGGTCTAATTTGATCCCAGATCAGACCTCTTGTTGTTGAGAACAAAAAAACATAAAACTGGAAATTTGTTGTGTACCAACAACTTAAACCACTTAGTTTCTGAGAGATAGGGCATCTCAGATGAATGGTCTGTGAGAGAAGCCTTAAGAAATACAGTAGATGGTCTGCAGCCAGACCCCTCCTGATATTAATCAATGCACTCTGAGCTCTGAATAAAATATTTTTCACGCACAGAAAACTTTAAGAGTTATTCTTTAAAATTAGGCTCAGTTGATCGAGTAGACACCCCATGAAAAAAGGGAAAAACCCTTTTGGTACAGGTCATACGATTTGTATGGTTTGCACGGTTCCTGATCTCCTTCCCGACATTTCTTTGCCCCCTCATATCTGCCCTACAAGTAAATGCAAAACAACAAAAAGAAAAAAAGGTCTCATACATAGTGAATCCACAGATCCTCTCATGCCTTTTGGTGACATGATTAATGATTTAAAATAGTAACAGGAAAGTTATCTAACCATACTCCTGAAACCTGAAAAACATGCCTTCATTTGCACATTGCCACTCAACTTCAGATAGTATGGATCATTATGAAATGATGATGAGAGTAGAAAGCTGACAGGAAAATGTGCTGCTCCGTTTACAGTCAGCGTATGAAGGCAATAAGGAGTAGTTGCAAAGGAAGTTGGGTCATGCCTTAGCCATCCTAAGGAAAAATGCAGCATACCACTTAATGATAAGTTTCCGAGGGGATTTGGAAGTGGGTGCCTGCAGGGGTGGGTTCAGTCTGTACACCTGCAGATACCCCACATTATACCACTGGCCACAGATGAAACATGAAGTAGAGGTCACAAACATAGAAATATCAATTGGCTCTGCAAATGGCCTCTTAACATGAAACCAAACTTCACTGCTGTTTCTTTACTTTCTTGCAAATTTAGATTTTTTTTTTTTTACCAGAGGTAAATTATGAACTAAATAAGCACAGTTCAAAGTTTATTCAGCTGAATGACTTTACTGCATTCTTGTTACAGTTGTGACTGATGTTCAGGTCAACAATTTCTTTTACTAATTCAGGAGAAAGTGAGTCAAATCCTGTCCATGTGTGAAACCACATGCATGTACACATTTTGAAAGTAGCTGAGTGGATAAGATTCATATCAGTGATGTGGGGCATGTCGAATGCAACTATATATTTGATCTATTTTTGTACATTTTCTGTATGTTTTTGTCTTCACTTGTAGTTTTTGTGCTATAAAAGGTCAAGAAGGAAGTTTTTGCAGATTGTTTATTGGTAGATAAAATAAAAATAAAGGGCAGTAGGGCAATAAAAATGTGATCAGACAATAATAAAACAATGACATTTCCTACACTGTCTTTGTTTACTGGCTTTTTTTTTTTTTACCATGAAATAAAAATATGGTTTTAAAATAGAAATATTTTTGTTCTTGTAGTATTGCTTTGTATAAAAATTGATTATTTTGATGTATAGTAACACTTAAGAAGAAACTCTTTGCGGTTATCATATTGGTCAAAAATCATTCTAACAGAGGCCTAAAGTAAGGCTCTGTGATTCATGTCAAGCTGCACGTAAAGAGCTAAGGTTAAAGAGAGCTTTGGTTAAAAAGGAGAAGCTCGATGCTGTGAACAACACACAAAGAAACACATACAGTGAGGCCACTGTTGAGAACATGATGTCTTTATTTCAAGATAAACCGGACATCAGGCGGACATGTTGAAATGTGAAACTGCACAGTCATACTCAATGTGACGTAGTGTTATGATATCATGAGGAAGTGCCCAAGTTCTGATCCTGAACCCCCCCTGAGGGCATGAAACTGCCCTCTATATACTTTTCTATGAACACCATGTGGAGTGTGATGAATCAAAGGTACAGCCTGTCGCTAAGTTTGATCTTGAGTTGACACAATTAAGCCTTGCAAAACTGGGGACATGTACGTTAGTTGGTCACAAAAGAAAAACTCTTTGTGAGTCTCTTGTTGGGAAAGGCAAGCAAGTCTCCTCCCATAAAGCAGTATCTATATCATGTTTTAGCGCTTCTCTAAAGGGGAATAGTGCAACAGAGCATGCATCACCTTCAAAGTTGATGCACACATTCATCTGGTTAAACACATGGAGTAAAATCACCACTAACTAACCAGCACCACCTCCACAATTAAACTTTACAGCTGTGTCAACTTTCTCTGCCCAGATTTCACCCACTCAGACCTCATTTTTCAGTTATCCTACTATCATAAGCCTACCCTTTCACCCTCCAGGCTTCCCACGGTCCCTAAAACACACATTTGGATTTCATTACCAATGAAGGCACCTGGAAATCAAAGCAAACTCTTTCTTTAAGCGGCCAATTTCTTCTCCCACCAGATGGGATTATTTTTAGATCCTCGTTGCAACAGAGGCTCTCAGTTACAAGCTTCAGTTTCTATTCAACACTTTGTGGTTTTGAATAAACACTAAGCTCTCATCTGAGGAGGAAGCTAATGAGAGCCAGGATATGTATTCTCTGTCTGCTTTGTGGTGGGAGAATGAAAGCATGTTGAGGGTCTTAATAAAAATTATATATGAAGAAATAAACTATTTATGTTTGACTTCTAATAGCCTTGGACTGACAACAATTCTTTGCCGACATTATTTCAATGACAGGTATCTACTGGTTATTAGAGATGATTATTAATGGTGGAACAACACAACTTTGGTAAAAGTTCCTTACAGGAATTTTAAGTGTAAATATATGCAGTTTGTTGAGTGGCCATTTGAGGCTGTTGCCAAAGCTGATTCAATCTTCATCAGGACCCATAATCAATTGTTCAACTTTACAGAAGTAATATGCATGTTTATGAAAAATTATGTATTTTGATCTCCTTAAACCATTAACTGTCATCAATAACAACCTAACAAGGTTTGCATTTTTAGGAACTTACCTTCTGAGATTATATTAAAGGTCACATATTATGCAAAATACCCTTTTTCATGATTTTCTAACAAAAATATGTGCCCCTGGCCTGTCCACAATCCCACCAAAAATCAACTTCTTTCTTGCTTTACCTCTCAGAAAATGTGTGCTAAAACAAACTATTCTCAGATTTTCCCTGTATGATGTCAAAGAGGGAGCACTGCCCCCAGGTTTGGTTGGCCCTCCCCCTCTTTGAGGAAAGTTGAGCCCGCTGAATCCTCCTCTCAGCAGTCGGTATTTAACTGCACATGCCTAATACAAAGATGTCCAAGGTACAAGTGAAGCACCTGCTCTGCAGTGTGGCTGGATATCCCTGTGGAAAGGTCCTCAATGCCAGGAACACCTGTCCTTGAAGTGCATTGCTTTGGATAAAAATGTCTGCTAAAATGGCATTGGCTGCACAAACCAACACCGAAGTCTTTATATACTTCCCACGGCTGAAGACCCTGTGGATTAATTATATTCTTAAAGGACAAGTCAAAAACAGTAGATGCTTATTATCTGTTTTTGTCTTCAATTAATATGTTCTGGACTCTTTTGGTGCTAAAAATAAGAACTTTTTAATGAAAATTTCAGACACAGCCTATGGAGTAATAGAATACAAACAATAGTAATATATTATAATAGAATAATAGCAAACATTAATCTACTTCTATGTTTACAAGCAAGTTGTTGATTCCTTTTTTTGGGACATTTTGGATCATGTGATTGCAAACAACCTTATACTATGAACTATACACACAAGAACACAATAATAATGTTAGTAAAGTATACTTTGCTTGTTTTGAGGATGTATTTTTAAAAAAGTATGTTTAATTAATGAGTTATTTAGTTTCCACAGTGACATTAGGTTATTTAATTTGGCTAATTTTATTTTCTGCTATAACCCAGAGAACTTCTAAAAAAAATAAAGAACAAGAAAACTTGAATTTGTTTCCAAAAGTAAAAATAAGAGACCATGGAAAGTCCTGGTAGCAGGTTAAATGACTTAAATGTTCCTGAAAGTTTTTGTTTCAGGAAAACTTTGTATTTCAGTGTTAAAGAACAACAAACATAAAAACAAAAATTCTGTATCTGATGTCTTCATGGCAAGGTGAAAATATCAGTCTGCTCAGTTTCAGTGGAAAATTGCACCAGCTATGTTACTGGTAGCACTTGTTTGACACAGCTAAGGCTCAACCAAAACATGCTCAGCATCCACCTGTCCACAGGTTTAGCAAAAGGTAAAGTGAAGTTCAATCATATGTATATCATCTATATGGCACTATACTAAAAGTTTTACAGTGAACACTTTGTATATTTACAACACTGAAAATCATTAAGCATTCCGTGTTGATGTCTTCATAAGTAATATTTTGCCTTTGTGCACAGTTTTTTTAATGTTCATCATGAAGTGTCGACACAAACAGTAACATGCTAAGTATCCATGACTGACCACAAGAAGGCTGCACTCCTGCATGAATAGTGCCATTATAAGCTCCTTTGGGATTCCTGACTTTGAACACTGCAGATTATTTGGTGCTTACCAAGATTTAAAAACTTAGATTAAGAAGATAATTTATCATATTTTAAAAGTTAATTTCTTATTTTAAGTGTGTAACTTTAAAGTATAATATTAAATCAAGCATGATCATTTCTTTTTTTCTTAATCAGTCAGGAAGTCCTTAAACTAAGTAAATAACTCTTAAAATAGGTTACATTAGTTCTCTCACCCGCAGCCTCATCAAAGTAGATCTTGTTTCAAGATTAAGTAACAAACTCAAATTGCTTGATTTAAGAATCACACAAAAAGCATCAACCAGTCCAGGATGTACCCCCGCCTTGAGCCCAGTGCCAGCTGGGATATTTTTTCATTTTAATTTGTATTCTTCCTTTTTTCTTTTGAATTGCCTTGTCTTCCTTTGGCATTAAGAACATTTTTTTTTTTGTATGATGACTGCTGTTTGCTCTGTGGTGAAAAAGTTATGTTAAAATGTCTTTGAGCCATAAAAAGGTAATGAATGTTGTCAGACTGATTTCGAGAATGTGCAGCGACCCTGACTCACTGTTTATTGTGCTGACAGTTTAATAAATGGTGACAGTTATCATACTTGCCACCTTGGTTGTGATTTCAGTAGCAACATTAAGATGTATGGTCTAAAATTATGGACTGGTTTTAAGTTTTATGGTTTAGTTTTAACATAAATTTAGACTGGGGCTGCATGGTGGTGCAGAGGTTAGAGCTGTTGCCTCATAGCAAGAAGGTCCCTGGTTTGCTTCCCGGTCAGGGCCTTTCTGTGTGAAGATGGCATGTTCTCCCCATGCACGTGTAGGTTCTGTCCAGGTACCCCAAGTTCCTCCCACCACCAAAAACATGCTTGTTAGGTTGAAATATTAGAAATATATTTGCTTATACTGAGTATATTTCATTTATTTTTAGGCTGTGGGAAGTTTAGTTTTAAGTAATCTCAGCTTAAAACCAGCATTTTCTGCTTATTTTAAGCCTTTTGAAGGGTTCTGCCAACGTACTTATTTCAAAATTTAACAATCTTATTTCAAGATATCTTATCAAGTTGAATTATCTTGCTGCATGGACCGATAATGTCACTAGTTTTGAGTATCTCAGATTTAGTGATTTTATTTTATAACAAGGCACCCATTTTTTGCAGTGAACAGTCTTCCTTTCTCCCCAGCTTTCCCACCACAGCTAGTGTCGACAACCGTGAGATTTATAATGCTTTTAGGCTTCTGGTATCTCCACGACTTGGAAAGTTGCTTTTGTAAGACACATTTCCCACTTACTCATGAACACTTCTTGATCTTGTGACATAACTTCCACCCCAAGATGTAAAATTTATAACTCAAGTCCATGGATTAAGACAGAAAAAGAAAAAATTACACAGATGAGTGTGTTTAACAGACATTATATAAATCCAACACAGATTTGCCACATTTGAAAAGTGATAGCCTTTATTTCTATCTCAGAGTATGAGTGAAAATTTCAGTGAGGTGCAGTGCAGATAAAGCAGATAAATAACATGTTTATGCATGTTTTGAAGCAGGCAGCTTTTGCCTGTAGTCTGAATGAGAATCACACAGAGCTTTGCTGCCAGGTACTTTCACTCAGGATAGGAATTCACCTCAGTGCCTAAAAATTAGAACAAAAACCCCACAATCTTTCTCTGAGTGTCGGCGCCTAATGGTAAGGCTGACAAAGTCAAGGAACATTATCTTCAATGATACATTTACAGCTGTATACATGTTTTTACATACACTGTTAAGGTCTCAATTTGAACTTCAAATTATTAAAGCCTTAAAGCTTGAGTCTTCTCACATACCTCCTCGCGAATATGCATGTCGATTACTGACGTGGCAAAGCTCTCATGGAGTGATTTTGCTCCGCTTTTCCACTGGGCTCAATGGCTGAATCACAGGCAAGAAAATACTTCATCTCAGCATGAACAAATTCTGCATAGGACCGAACACCGCTGGTAACTCCGTCATTGTCTAAACTTCTCACTGAGCTGAGAGGTGGAAGCACATCTACAGCGGCCAATAGGAAGGCTCCTTCTTACCTGAGCATTGATTGGCTGCGAGTACTAGCCTGCTCATTGGCTGAAGCATCATCCCTTGCTGGTTTTTCACAAGTGAGAGTGCAGTGTGAGGAGGCGTTGCAGAAGTGTGCTATTCTGTTAGATGGCTTCAATAACAAGACCCTGATGGGCTGTGTTGTTTTTGTGGGCATACAACACTAACAGTAAATTGCTTACTACAGCTTTAAGGAATGATTTTGTAATTTTGTAACTATTTAAAATGTACAAGCCATCACAACCTGACATCTTTGTTTTCTGTTTGCCAAGTCTGCCTTCTGCAGGTCAGTTGAGTGGATGGTTGGTGCTAGCTTGGCTAGCATTAATTCCAGACTCAATCGGGTTCTGATCTGGTGCTTTCTGTTTAACAAGGCTGTGTGAAACCACTCTGTCACATTGGCTTTCTTTAAATGCTCAACCCCTTGGGCCTCAAGTGGCTGCCTGGTCTGGAACAACGCGTTTCTTTTTTATTTGCCAGTATCAATACCAGTGACTTTAGCTCTTTACTGTCCAGTGGCCGATAAATCCTTGTTTTGTGCTTTGTTATGGTGGAGGAGGTGAGTGTTGTGAGGTGGATGGCTATGATGTATACTGTAGGAAAAAGATAATCTGAAAACTTATTTAGTGGCCCCCCAAAAATCTCCCACAACCCAACTGTGGGTCCTGACCCTGATTTTGGGAATGAGTGTTCTAGAGAAATGTCAAGTCAGCAGTGCTCCCCATAATTGCAGTTGTGTGAGCTGAACCAGAGTGAGAGAATACAGGCTCACATTTCCAAAATATTCTTACATTCTGAGATAGTGTATTTTTGTGAGCTGCAAGCCATAATCATGAAGATTAAAACAAAAAAGTCTTGTAATATTTCATTTTGTATGAGATAAATCTAGAATATATGGACGTTTCACTTTTGGAATTAAATCACAGCAAAAAACAAACATTTTCATGATATTATTAATTTGAGATGCACTAGTAATATAGTAAATCTAGAGAAAGTGCTTTTCCAACTGATTCAAACTAGGATTTAGTTAGACCTGCTTGTCAATTTCACCAATATTCACCCTCTTCATAATCTGTATTTTTTATATTCATGTATGTTTTAAATAACATTAAATAACATATTCTATATCATGCAGGACTCACTTGTCCTCCACATAAAAAATCCAAGTAAAACAGTTTTCTTTCTGCTTGTTTAGGTATCTTGGTCCTTGAGAAAATATTTCAAATGTTCTTTTGAATGGGACAGGAAGCTTCAAAATGCAAAGTCAAGTTAACTTAGAGAGAGGGCATGTCATGTCTATATGCAAAGAAAAAAAGGATATCTAGTATTAACCAAGAATCAAAGAACACCTTGTACTCCCAGCAAAGATCACAGATGACTTCAGAAACAAAGAACTACTCTGTGATTGGTGCATGGAGGAAAAAGAGGCGGGCCTTGCAGCAGGGTGTGATTACTGGTAAATGGGGAAGGATCCTAATGGAAAGTACCAAAGCTTCTAGCTGGGCCGTGAAGTCAATGCAAGGTCAAGTATTAAAACTGTGTGTGTGTGTGTGTGTGTGTGTGTTTATGATTATCTGCATGTTTGCTCTGCATATTCTAAGCCAAAATAATCTTTATCAAGGAAATGTAAAGGCTTTTTTTAAGGTCCTACGTGAAAGTTATATTTTTTAACTTTAGATTTTTGTTCTCAGGAACACATGCATCTTATTTTAAAATTGTCAAAAAAAATGTGATCTCACGACAGTGAAGATCTGGTTACAGAACTGTGTCCCGCATGTTCAGTGACTCGGAAAAGCATTGTCACACTTATGCCACATGCTAGTAAAGGTTCAGTCAGAGGGAGATAAGCAGCTATTTTGGTAAAAGGCAGACAGAAAAACAATTGATGGCACTTGTAATGATGTAATTTAGACTGAATCATTGATTGTGTAAAAACACAGCTGCAGTGGCTGAGATACTAAATGTATGTTTCTCCATACATTATTTGTCATGGTTTTATCTTAATGAGTCATACTTCTATTAAAGTCTGAAAGAGTGCTGTTGTCCTGACTGTAAAACCTCTTTCTGTGACTCCTAATCACGCAGTCATGTCTGCACAGCTCATGAAAAACAGTCTTTTTTGCCTAATAGCATTGTAAGTGTGGAGAAATAGCCTAATTGTTTTACTTCTGCTTTAAAAAGAAACACCAGTAAATTTTATCAATTCAAAGAATTTCCCCCGTATTTTTCCTTACTTACGTAGTGTTACAGCCCTGGCTAGAATGTATTGTAGTTGTGTATCGTTGGATTGTATTTTGGATTGCTGCTGTGCTTTGTGTCTACCGTGTCTGAGTGAGTGCTCTGTTGTTGTGTGGATCTTTGTTTGTATTCTGTTTTTGTGTATGAGTGGGTCCTCTGTGTCTGCGTCCAGCTTTGATCGTCTCCCGTGTTTTTGTCTGTTGGGTGTTCCCTATCTCTCTGCCGCTTCCAGGTGGAGGCCTGTGATTGGTTGGCACTGAGCTGAAATTTCCAAAAGGCGGCCTTCAGTTACTCGGTGGTGTCTCTGACAGCAACACAGTCTGATTCCCTCCAAACTAAGTCATTATTGTCAAGGACTTTATGTTTTGTGGAGAAAGTTTGTGGTAGTTTGCTCACCTTGTTGTTTTAGTTGGTATGTTGCTTATTGTGCATCCTTATTTTGTATCCCTATTATTTTGTTTAAGTTGTTGAAGAAAACTTTTTTTTTTTTTACATTTGTTGGATTAATAGTTTTGACATCTTGATCCATTGTGTTCATTTAGGGACTGAGAAGGGAAAATTCTTTTTAAAATGTATTTTATTATATACCAACCCCCTAGATGGGTGTGATAAAAATTTGGGGGCTTGTCCGGGACACTAAAGTTTTTTGGTTGTTGTAGGGGGTGTGACATTGTGTAATGACCTTGTATTTTTTGTGGTTCAAATAGTACCATGGCTTGCAATTGCTCTCTCCATAATTATATCCAGTCTGTTTGCACACTGAATTCAACAATAAAGAGTGACTAGGTTTTTCATGTCCCCCTAGTTTGTAATCTTAAATCATAAGGTCTTTATCTTAATATCGTAGAGGGCAAATTATTTTTGATTAATAAAACTAACCTAAGCAGCACACCATACTGGATTATTTTGCTTACCCAGGCCTGGAAGACCTAAGACCTTACCAATGCAATGCTTCTTTTATGCTGACATTTTAAATCTATTCAGTTTACATCATCTGTACATAACAAATGTGATAAAATGTCAGCATTTGTTGTATTCCTACAGGATTTTGCAGAAGTATTTTAAATATGGCTAGAAGGAAAGTAAGTCGACCAAACAATTTGTTTTAATATGATCTTAATCTTGAGTGTTTACAGTGCAGCCAAAGATGATAGTCAGTTGCAATCTTATTTCTGTTGCTCCTTTAAACACTGTGATCAGACTTTTCCACAATAAGAGGTCACCGATGGTTAATGTGATGAGGAGGCAGAGATGTGTAGCCTCTTCCCTTTCAACTTTATTTTATTGATCAGCATGGCTGCTTTTTGCTTAGTTTTTCCTTCAGCCTCAAAAACTCATCTGATTTTCTGCATTCAGATGAGAATTTATGGTTGAGGTGCACCTCTGTGTTTGTGGTTCGAAACTTACCAAGAACATGTTCCATAAGTTAAACATCTCATTTACACTTAAGCCCCTTTTAGGTAGCTACATCTTGGCAGTGTCACGGCTTGATTTGCATTCTGGCCTGCATTTCAACATATCAGGTTTTCAGGATCCATGAGGGTTAAATCTCACATGTGAAGAATCTAGAAAAAGAAGGCAAGCCTGTACAGGAACGTTGTGGGAAAGAGGGAAGGCAAAGCACTAAATTTACCATTAGATCCTCATTCCAATCTTTTGTGTCGAAAAGACTGTTTGTTTGATTTCTTTGTGCATCACCGCCATATTAATAAAGGAAAGTCTGCCACATAAGGAAATACAAGTGGACGAATGCGAGTTCTCGGGATAACAAGCATTATTTTGAATATATATATATATATATATATATACAAATCTGATCATTTGAGCTATTTATTCTGAAAACATGCACAAACCTTGTCTACTGTATTGAATGACATACTGGACTTGCCTCTGGCAACATGGCAGCGGCATTGGTGTCTGGTCAGCCAGCCAATCCCCCATCACATATTATGTCTGTGCAAAGTGATACTTGAATACATCGATTTATTAGAATTAATGTTATGTAATCGCTGTGCTTGTTAGTCTGAAAACTCACATGTTTTCATCTACTTGTATTTCCTTATGTGGTGGACTTCCTCTATTAATATGGTGGCAATGCACCAAGAAAACAACGAAGAAGACATTCAGTTCGAGTGACTTCCGGTATTAGAGTACGAGATATGGTGGCACTTGTCTGACTTCAGGTGTTAAGTGAAGGTCTTTGGCTGCATCCAGATCCCTCTCCTTGCAGGAGGGATTATATATCTTATCTGACCTGGAAACTCCTTGGAATCACCCAAGAACAGCTGGAAAATGTTGCTGGGGAGAGGGATGTATGGGCTGACTAGATGTATGGGCTGACTAGCTCAGCCTGCTGCCACCATGACCTGGCCCCAGGGAAGTGGAGGAAAATGAATTGGTGGATGAATGGAGAATAACTGAGGATAAACAGGACAAATATTGCATGTCAAGAAATGCGTGAAGAAGTTTGCCTGCCAGGAACGTAGCACATTTTAAGAAATATTTAATCAAAAAGACAAACTAAGCTAAGCTAACTCATAAAGTAATTGAAATGCTTGTTTAAATGTTTACTAAGCTGTTTTTATCCAATCACATCTTCAAAATTTACTCTTATATGTTTGAATTTACCTCAAACTATTCTCGTCTTAGCCTTTTAGCATTTTTTATGACAGTGTGTGCAGTGTAAAAAACAATTAACAGTGTACTAAATATTAACATTTAATGCACTTTCATAAATGAATCAATAAACATTTGACTGCTTTCCTTCTACACTGTAAGCCTGGATGAGTTGAATTTACTTTAAAAAAAAATGTAAGGAAACCAGCTGCCCTAAAAAATGTAAGTAATGTATAATGAAAACTTGAGTGAATTTAACTTAAGTTTTTAAGCACAACAAACTAGATGCCAAGTTGATTTAACTTAAAATCTCTTGCAAAGTCAATTGCTTTGCATAATTCTTAAACTTAATATTTTAAGTCCATTGCACTAAATTACAAGTTGATTTTATTGAAAATAATTTTGAAAATTAAATTAAGTCAACTTAATTTTTTCAAAATGTGTACACAAAATTCCCATCACAGTGTACACTGTAAATGACTGTTATTGACCCACTGAACCAGTAGCTGATATTAATGCCAGTGTGCCATCCATCATTTATAGACATTAATAACAGTAACATCGCCCCCTATGTAACTGAGACAGCAACTTCACTCATGGTGCATTTTATTTATTTTTTTTAATTTAACCTTTATTTAACCAGGAGAAAGCCTCTTTGAGATTAAAAATCTCTTTTTCAAAAGTGTTCTGGCCAAGACAGCAGCAGCAAACAGAGCGCATAAAGGTTTAGTGGCCAACGGCATTCTGGGAAAACTGCAGATTTGTCATATGATGTTGCGTTTTACAGTGCAAGATGCTTGGAACCAAGTGAGGGAGAAACCGGTCTTCTTAGCTTCTGTCTTAGATGCTTGAACAAGGAAATTGCGGAATTTTGTTTCAAACAAGACAAGTTTGAATTCAACCAGCTAATCAGAATTCAACACCTTAAAGCATTAAATATTATAAGTAAACACGAAGTTTAGGTTAAAAAACAGAAATTGTAAGTTTATTCAACTCAAAACAAACAAGTACACTCTACAGTCACATTATAACAGTAGAATAAACCAAAATAACTTAAATAATGCAAAAAATATATTTATTTTTTAAAGTAATATTTACTCAAATTATTTGATCACAAATAACTTTCAGGTTAACAGTGTATAAACATATCACTGTAAACAGTGAGGGTTGACGTCATTTTCACCATCAGGACACAATCAAATGTTTCTAATTCATACAGTGACTCCCACTGAATTGATATCAAACTTAATGTTCTGCAAACATTTAATCTACTTTAGTGGCATCAGAAATAACTATTTTGATTATTTTTTCTTAAACAATTACCAGGTTTTATTGTCATATGAAGTGTTTCTTTTGCAAAGGTGTTTCTCATTTACTTCATGCAGGAGGATGTGTCAAACTCTGTCAGAATAATGTGAACATATAGTTGCATGACTCACAGGATATGATTCATGATGACACAACAGATGGACAATAGCAACATTGTTGGACTCTATTATCATTAGCAGACATCTTTTTCTTCTTTTCAAAATCTGCAAAGAGGTCACTGACTCTTCCATGTCTGCAGGAAAGCTAAAGAAAACCTGCAAAGTGAAGGCTTGCTGTACATCTCCTTCGCAGATGAGACCATATGAGTGTGGCTGTATTGTTTTTACTGATATTTTCATGCAGTACTGTGTATTCGCTACGTTTTCCTCAGAAAAAAAGATACTTCTCCATAAACCTCCTTTTATGGTTGACCTGAACGCTGTTGTGTGAACTCATAAGACCTTACAAGATGATAAATATCACTTCTCCATTCGTCTGTCTGTTTTCTTTTCTGGAAATTCAATGCATTTTAGAGTGCAGGAAGCACTGGCAACAGGTTTTTTAACAGCTCTTTGAATGTTTACTTCTCTTTTGTCTTTGAAAGCTTCTATATTAAAAGGGTTGCAGTAGGTTTTTGAAACAGGAATCTGATTCACTTTCCTACAAAGTATTAATGTGACATAAAAAACACAAGGCCTTCACAAAAGAAGCCCAACGTGAATATATATTAGAGCCCTCCTCCTTACCCTGAACAGATGCACACACTCTTTCTGGCTGCTAAACTTCACTTAAAACACCATGCTGTGCCCGTTCTGTGGATTTCAACGATGGTGCACACCAGAGTAATGCCAAAAACTAAATTCTCAACCACCTAAAGCAAGAAGAAAAGAGGCGTTCTATCTCCTCGGTGGGTTTTTTTAGGGCAGCACAATGCACACATTTGTAAAAATAACCTGAATACAGCTTCTCTCTGTGTTGTCTTGAGCTCCTCATCAGTGTAAGAGTCTTCTTTAGAATTTTCTAAGCCTTTCCAGTTTGTCTAAAATTGTTTGTTGGAGGTCTTTACCCAGGCCTTTCTGGTTCTCTCTTTAAAACCAGTCTAGTGCACTGCACTGCTCATGCTATCAGTAATACTGGTATTGATTTGTGTTAATATCACTTAGAATGACATGAACTCAGGTCCTGGTTTCTCCCATTGCATGATGATAATGTTAACAGAATCCCCAAACAATGAAACAAATCAAAATTAATTTTCTGATCATCAGCATCTTGTCTCGTCCCCCTTTGTTTTAGTTCAGTGGTTCTCAACTGCTGGGACGGGACCCAAAAGTGGGTTGTGAAGCCCTTTTCAGTGGGTTGCGGATCTGTGCCTGGGAAAAAAAATGCACAAAATTGTCTCTGAGACTCTATAAAACTTGCATGTTTCCCTCTGTTTCTTTTGTTTACACCTTTTGTCTTGTCTTAGGCCCAAGTTGTACTATCTTTTATTAAATACATCTGATTAACCAACAAGTTCTCCAAAATGTGGGTCGCAATTCTCCTTTAGGAGTTGATGGTGGGTCCTATGACTCAACCAGTTGAGAACCACTGCTTTATATAATTTAAACATATTTGCACAAAATACTGTTACCCCACACACTCAGACAGCAGAGCAGGGCTCACCAATAACAATTGTGAGATCTGGTTGAAGAAAATTTCCTCAGGTGAAGGTCTGAAATATAATGTCATCTAACCTGTGATATGAATCAGTCCAGTTTATAATAAAAACCACAACATTTTTATTAACAGGAAGTAATATTAAAATGATAGTGATAAAACAATAAAAACAATTTCATACATTATTTTCTCGTTGCAAGTAGAAGGTTTATAGGCCACTTAAATACAAAATAGGCCATAGAGAGCTCTTAAAAAAGGTTAATTCAAATAAAAGGCATAATTTCAAACAATGTAGTGTTGGTTTCTGGTCTCCTGCATTTCAAATTATGAACTTTCAATTAAAAATAAAACCCACACAAAAACACTGAACAGCTTTGACATTTTTTTCTCTGTATTTCCCTCTTACAATCCTCACACTTTTCTCGCATTTAATCTGAGAAATAGCTGCAACTCAACCTGTCAACACTTTAAATCTGAGCTGAAATCGATTTATACGTAGACTAAAAACCAATCAACTTTAACTAATTGCACCGTAGTTTCATTTACCTTCTGTCCTCATATCAGGTATTAGTCACAGTAATGTTTGATTTTAGTGCATTAAATGACCAAGAGAGTTAAGACATACGAAGGATGTTGGTTTTGTCTGGGAACAACTAACTGTCCATGCATTCTCAAAGTCTGCCCTTGTACTGTTATTCCAAAGCCCAGGATCTCTACTCTCTACTAAGTCTCTTCCTGTGCTGCTACTCTGAGACTTCTCTGCAGGCTGCTCACATGGTCCGCGCTCGCCATTCCTCATCTGGACAAAGTGTCTGATTGGCTATGCAGCATCACATGCAGCTACTGTAAGGATGAGAGAAGCTGCACAAGACTAAGAAGGTTACTGTAAATGTCAAAAAGCTCCGCAGGTGAAAATAGAAGTGCTTCTCAGAATAGTATAATAAAGATGTAAAGATCCAGATAGGACAGCACCTAGACTGGACCCGGGCTGTGGTCCGCTAAGTAGTGACCTTGGCAGCAGAGTATGTTTGACATGTCTGTCTGTCTTGACATGTCTCTCAAACGGAAGCTCAGAGGTTCAATCCCCAGCTCCTGCATTCACATGTAGGTGTGTCCTCAGGCTTCCACTTCAAAGTCAATGGTGTGTGAAAGTGTATGGATGCTTGTGAATGAGATCAGTTAATGCTGATGCCACTTTACATAGCAGCCATTGTTGTCAGTTTAACAAATGGTTAAAATTCTGATATTAGTAAAGACAAAGTTCCAATCCTGGCGCTAGCCTGGAACATAAATCTCGAGTTTGGCCCTGTGTAATAAACGTTTCAGTCGCACAGTGAATTCTGAGATTAGACCACCACTCTTAAAGAGTAGGATGCATTCAGTCCGAGCAGAGGCAGGGATATATCTAAACCATAAAGGTTATGAAAGTTTTGGATGCTTCATAAGTTTTTATTTTTATTTAATTTTCACTTTCTGTGTTCAATTTCAGTTTAGTTTTTATTAGTTTTGACTGCTGGTTTGTTAGTTTAGTTTTTATTTTGCAAAAATGCTTTGTTTTGGTTTAGTTTTTATTAGTTTGAGTGTTAGTTTTAGTTTTTTACAGATAGATGTGAGGGCTGAGTGAGCGTCATACATTTTTAAAAAGATATTATAACAGGGTACTCTTCACTTATCATTTTATTTACTTAATGATGATGTTTGAAAACTCCAGACATAAAACTACCACTGTGTGAAGTCTTAACCAATCAGATCAGGCAATTTTATACTCCCCAGACTTGTGTGTAGGTGGCAGTCAGCACGGTTGTGTCAGAGACTAAAACTAAGGATATTTTTACTCCATTTTTATTTTATTTTCATTAGTTTTGTAAGTGCACTATATAGTTTTAGTTAGTTTTCATTTATTTGGTAAAGCTTAGTTTTTATTTAGTTCCATTAAACTAAAATGATTTTTGAATGTTAGTTTTAGTTATTTAGTTAGTTTTAGTTAACTATAACAACCTTGGTAACCACCCCCTAATCATCAGAGGGAGGATAATCCCCCCTGGCAAATCGTACCCTGTAAACCACTTTGATTACACCACAGCGCATTTGGAGGTGGGGCAGGCACATTCTGGCCCTGCTCCAGAGCAGGACCATTCTCAGTGTGGCTCAGGGTAGCCTGGCATGGCCAAACTGGTGATGGAAAAGTAAACCAGCCTGGCTTGGTTTGGATTGGTGTGGCCATAGTGGAAGCCCCTGTTGTCTTTATGTTTTCTTGGTGATAATTCCTTGAAATACATAAATGTGGAGCACACATTTGTCTTAAAACAGTGTTGTGGACTTGGGAGTCAACTTTTCAACTTTTGTATCCCAGCAACAATGTACACTGGTGAGAAGCACTCTGAAAATGAGATTGTGGGTTGTGAGTGCTGTCAGCACTAAAAAATGCCAGCTGTAGACACTGGACCTAAACAGAGTAGTCAGGCAAAATGCCACAAGCTCAAGTTCATTTACCATTGTGGTTAACTTTTTTTTTAAAGTTCAGTGCACATTCATGATTATTTTGATTAAAAGTTTTCTGGTTAATGTTGAAATCCAAGAATTGCAACATGAAACCAACTGTACTTACAATGTGATTTTAAAAATATAAGGAAGCAAACTGAGTCAAGGAATAAATTTATGTTGACTCTTCTAACCACGAGCTCCTCCCTCTGTGGACTGTTGCTCTAAAACTCTATCTACATACAGTGCTTAACAAATTTATTAGACCACCACCCAAAGTAAGGTTTAAGCCACAGCTGCCCTAAATTAACAGCATTGGTAATTACCAAAATCATTTTTTTTATGTTTCCGCAATGGTTATTGCACCAATATGTAGAAGCTCTTTAACTCAAATGATATTTGTATGCTAAAATATAATTATTATTGTTATCCATGAATTTTCAAATTTACTGATTTACAAAAAAAAAAAAACCTGAAAAAATAGTAAAGCACATTATTATTTCTTGATTAATATGTCAAATAATAGTTATTTACTTGCATTTCTGAACAGAAAAATGAGTTTTAGTGGTTGAATGTTATGCTTGATTAATTTCTGACTTCTCAGAGAAGCCCAGTGAGCCGCTCAAATTTGGGTATAAAAAGGTGAATTCAGTTTGAAATTCATCATTCCTGTTCAAAAATGGTAAAACGTGGAGAGCTCACTGAAAATGAAAGAGTCCGCATTGAAGCACTTCATGATGCTGGATGGCCTTTGAGACAGGTGGTCTAATAAATTTGTTAAGCACTGTATATCTAGTAATAAATACAATATAACCAACATTCAAATATAATATTTTCATATTTTAAGAATAGTTTTATTGCAACTTGAACATGTGTATTACTATTTTTAGATATATGTAACACCCAACTGTTTTTGGACCCCTTGATAATCAATGAACATTTACACAAAAACAAAAGACATTTAAAAAAAATGTGACAGATAACCTTACTTTGATGTGTGTGTTTGGTGAAATGTCCCTTTAAGTGTACATGCAGTCAGTCATCGTCACCTGTACTTTAATTGTTGTTCCCTCAGGGAACTCAGCGCTCAGTTTCATGCATTTTTATCACACTGCAGCAGTACATAGTGCAACACAAAGCAACCCAATGCTTAAAAAAACACAAAAACAGACAACAGCACAACAAAACGCAACGCTCTGCAACACAGAGGCTCAAAGCAGTGTCTAAAATGAATAAAAGCAGTAAATAAAAATCTAAACAAGGATGTTGCACAAGCCTTTCAACTTTCCTGTAAGTCAGGTGTATCTCACATCATTTCCCCCGAGTTCAGCAAGAGAAATCCATTATGGGAGCATGAGGTTGTGTAGTCGCCTGAGGTGATGGTGCAGCTTTGATTTCTTTGTTTTTGAAGATGTGAAAGCTTTTGATTCTGAAACCTGTGGTGGAGTTTCTGCAACAGCACCTGATTTTTAACTTAAGTGGGGTTTAACAGGCCTTCACACAGATTAGATCTACTTGTCTGACTGCTTTACAGTTGTGCAGTGTGAGTCAAGAGGCTGATGAAACTCTGCAGAGTGGCGTGAGGAGGCACATGGCAGGAAGTCTTGTGATTGAAAACCTCAACTTTTGTTACAGTGACAAGCACAGCGTCACATGTAGAGAAGGGATGTTGATCCAGGCTGGGTTTTTTTTTTAAATTATTTTTGCTAAAAGTATAAATGTGTCTTCTTATTTTGACTTTGATTTTACCTTGCTTTCCAGATACTATAAGTTTCTCAATAGAGCTTTGAGTTCAAAATTTTCAATGACATTGGCAAAAATGTTTAAATTGTGCAACATAATAGACAGGGACATCCATTTTATGCTGTTGCAGTGTAATGTATAACCACAAAGGTTGGGGTTGGTGGAGCTTTGTTATAGCACTTCAGCACTATAACACTGGTGATTTTTAGCTAATGGCATTCATATATGTCATTGTTACAGTAAGAGATGAAAACTGAAGAAGTCATCTCAATGTCTCTGTGTAGTTTGATTTTTTTTTTCTTCAAAATAACTTCATCAGATGTTTAAAAAAGTCACCAGTACACCAATCACTGATTAAGCTGAAACACTGATCTTATTTCATTATTTTACAGGCTTTACATTTTAATATATTATTTTTTGGGCTTTTTTTTTTGCCTTTATTCAGATATGACAGCTGAAGAGAGACAGACATATAGGGAGAGAAAGTGAACTGATCCCACCATCAGTGCGCCAAGTACTACAACCTCCACACATGGGTGCCTGCTCCAATCATAGGGGTCAAACTAGCACCCTTAACAAAGACTTTTAAAACTGAGTACACCAGCTCCAGATGGTTTGACAGGGATGTTTGCCTCTGTGTCTCTGACACTGACACCAGGTACATGTGGACAGGGTTTATCAGTTTGTCTTTGAAACTTTTGCTCATTGTAGTCTCTATTACTGTATGGCTGTATATTTCTTTATACCTAGCTTTACCTTGGCTTGAAAATATAAAAGTAAGCATAAAAAATGCTAAATCCACGAATGCATGAATAAAAGCAGTGCTATTACATGATCAGAGATCTGATGTGTGAATCATTGTAATGCAAATTCTTTTAAACTTTGAGGAGTTCAGATTCCTGGAGAAAAATCTTATATTCAAACTAAAACATTTGGAAATCATTGCCTGAAAGTGTATAATAAGTCAGGAATCTTTTCTAAAATCCAAAAGGAAATAACAACTTCTACTGTTGGGGGGTATCAGTTGCATTCAATCTTGCTGTGACTCACTCAGTGACGTGTTTGCTCTGTTACCTTTAATGTACTGTGATCACAGTATGATTGTATGAGACAAAACTGTCCTTGAGCCCAAAGGCAAAGAGGCAGCAGCAGCAGGGGCTGGAGACCTAACTCATCCTAGCAAAATCAAAAGTATAACCTCCGACACTTTGTTTATGTTCTTGTGAAATCTATTACAACGTGTGCGCCATTCTCTGGAATTATTAAGGCAAAAATTCAAACTGAAAGCATTTAAGCAACACTTCTGTTTTTGTCAAATTTACACTAACTGACTTCCTGAAATGTATGTGAGCACTTTTACACTTTTGCCCTCACACTCGCATGACATTCACTGCGCATTATAATGTAACATCTGTTGTTAAGAAAAGTGGCACAGGATATGTAGTAAGAAGGGGAAGATTTGATGAACCTGTGACTGAGAACCAACTTAGAAAAAGTAAGTTAGAGCTGAAGAGTCTACAAAAGGCTTCATATAAGAGAAATACAAAATCACATCAGATATTCTTGGAACCCTCTTGGACATTAATCGACCGAGAATGAACATGAGCTGAAAAAAAGCGCTTGTTTTTTGTTATGTCAGCTCTGCTGGATTTTAAACCCTTTTTGCATAGACAAATTTGTCCTGGTGACATGAAATGGTATGAAACAAATGCTGCACCTGTCTGGGATTTTCACACAGTGTCTGTAAATTTCTATCCTGTTAATTCCCCCAGGTAGATGTTTTTGGTGACAATAGATTCTTAACATAAAAATACTAATATCCACAGTAGCTTTTTAGAATATTAAAAAACTTTAAATTATAAAACAATCTTGAAATCCACTTCTTGTGCATCTCTCCCAAGCACAAGTGTATTCCAGTGTAAATTTCCACACATCCCTCTCTCTCTGGTGTCAGAGTAACTAGCTCAAGCAGCTTACTGATCTTAAGGTGACTGCAGGCTTTGGAGACTGTGTGTATGCAGCGTTTCCTATCAAAAGAGCAGGGGATTGTGGGATGTTGGAGTAGTAAACAGGAAGTGAATTTGAGCATGAGACCCAGTACAGGAAGTACACAATTTATCATTTCCAATAACTTGCTTCAGTTTGTTGTCCTTTACAGTAAGTTGCTAGGAGTGAAAAAAACACTATGGGTTCTAATTTTAGATCATTTGGAAATAGTTATTGAAGTTTAGCTGGATAAAGATGATTTAAAGAGGGACCATATAGAGAGATTCTTACATACAATGTCCCAGCACTAACTTAAATCACTGACATAAATTGATAGTAATTCAAATAGCCCTTACTCTGCTTTGGCAACAAAGGTCTTAACCATTCATGCCATTAAAGCATTTTTAACTTGAACTTGTCAGGGAAAAAGCTACAACTATAGTCTGAGCCCCATTATACCAGTTATTTGATACTGAGATTGGTTTTTGTTAAAGGTGACATATACTCCTTTTCAACCTTTTAACTCCCTGTGGTCTCAAAGAAAGGTCTTTTCTATTCTTTATTCAAATGTAATATATACCAAGCAGTCGAGGAGTTTTTTGACCCTGCATTAACAGGCAAACAAAAAAGTGGGATCATTGGGACCTTTCATCTTAATGACAGAATGTTTATTCTGTTTATTCATAACCAAAGTCTGCCAGTTACATTTATGAAATAACCCAAAAACATAACAGAAACAGACTAATAAACATTTAAAAATTAAAACAGAGAAGAAGGTCAGAGGTCTAAATTGTATCAACCCGTTGTAGATATGCAGTCACCCTCTTTAGCTTCATAGCTTTAGCTACGACTAACATAGCTACACCAGCTATGTTAGTAACATGATTACATAAGCCATTGTAGCTACGTTATCTTTAGCAATGTGAGCTTTAGCAAATGTAGCTAAAGCAAATGTAGCCGCATAGATAATGTAGCTATGTAGCAGCTTTGTGAGCGAAGCTTTAACTGTGTAGCTTACTGTGCAGCTTTGCTGCGTTAGAATGTTTTCATAGAGGACAAGCCATTTTCCTGCAGGCAGACTTTTTACTGCTCTTTATCAAACATTTTGTAATCAGGTTTTCTAGGTCAGGTTTTTGACTTTTAACTATTGTTACCCTAACCCTTACCTTAACCCTTGCAATAACCCCTGTAGAAGTTTAATCCAATTTTATATTGAAAGTTTTAACAGGTATTTCTGTTATAGAACAGACTGCATCTCCAGCGAATGGTCTGTGAGAGGGCTGTCAGAGATGAAGCCTGCAGACCACTTTCCATTTTTTTAGATACGCTCGTCACTTGAATACATGAGCAAAAAACACTAGTGTTTTTCCCGTGCTGTCCCATTTTATAGTAGGGATGTATATTTTTTCTAAATGTATTTAAGACATTAACTCTTTTAACACAATACAAAAGTGCTAGTACAGTCACTACATGGTTGGTTTTATAAAATAACTTTTCCAGTTTTTCTTATTTTAACACTGATGCGTTGACACAGTTCAAATTGTATAATGCAAAGCATTGTTCAATGATCTATAAACTGTGAGGTCATAATCACAAAGAAAGTTTGCTGTTCCATGTGTTTTGTGCTCCAGTCTGAGAGGGAAAAAAGAAACAGAACTAGAGTTGTGTGGGGTAGGAAGTGACTCACTGTATCCCATGCTCCAGATGGTCAGTCCATGCCCCGTGTCCTGTGTCTGACGGATGTGGCGTCCTCCACCCAGGAAGGATCCAGCGCTGCGTCATTGGTAGAGCAGCTCCTGTTGTTGCGGTGTTTGTGGCAGATTTACATCTGGGCCTCATCACCCCTGGCTCCCTCCTCTGAAACAATCACTGACAGATGTCCAAATGAAAAAGTTTAGTTAGCAAGTGTGGTTGGCTTTAACATCTGATTAGTTTGGTTGATATGAAATCTAATCCGTGTTTTATTGGCTGATTAATTTAGTTGTCATGGACTTGTTTAAACTGGCATTTGTATTTGTTAAGCCAGGCTAATACTAAAAGATTTTTTAATCTTATCAAATATTGAAAACATGAAAGACCCCCACAAGACATCAAAATACTGAAAAATCTAACAGTTCCTTCCCTCACACTAACAGATTCTATTCATGAACAACCACTGTCCTACGCTCAAAACTGTAAATCTCCTGAAGTTTCTTGCAGTGAAACACAACTTGAGAGTAAAAAAACATGGCTGAATGTAGGACATAGTGGAGGTGAGTAAAACCGGATTCACTGTGGTTGTTGCGCTTCCTTCTTAAGTCAGCTTGGAGCAACCTTGATTCTGTTTCTTTCCCGTGACAATCCAGTGAGGGAGTGCTCATCCGTCTACAGGATTTCCCCCACACAACAGGAGAGTAGACCCTTAATATCAACAGTTTAATATCTGATATGAAATTTGTCTGGTCAGGACATTTTACTGAGGAGATCAGATTCCTTTTACATACTTCACACCACAGGAAATTGTAGCAACATAGAATTTATAACCTTTTAACAACCCAGACTTCTGACTTTTGTCAGGAGGAGAAAAACAGGCCCAAAAATATGGTATCAATACAATGTACTGGATCAGTAGTGCTGGCATCCTTTCAAACTTATTCATTAATTTTTGAGCGAAAAAAGATGTGAAAGCTTTTACTGGGGTTTAATGTTGAAAATATTTTAATCTCTTTTCACCAGTTTTTAACACACTATTTCACCAGTTTTTGGTCCCTTGCCCATTTTTGCCCCTAGCCTATTTTTTTACACTGTAAAATGCTTTTTTCTGCTTTTGACAGTCTTTTGCCATTTTATACCATTTTTGCCACATTTAACCAATTTGTTTTTTCCCCTTTTAACTCATTGTGTCCCTTTTGGACCCATTTTCACTACATTTTCCACCAATTTCTACTACTTGTAACCCATTTTTCCACCTTTTAACCCATTTTGTCTACTTAGTCAAATCTTGGCTAATTTTATCCAATTTTTGTCTCTTTTTGCCAATTTTGACACTTTACATCCCCAATTTACTACTTGTTAACCCATTTTTACATATTTCTGCCCATATCCACCACTTGTACCTCATTTTGACACTTTTACCTCTTTTCATCACTTTTTCAACATATTCAACAAATTATAGCCACTTAATGACCCATCTTTGCGATTTCTTTTTACCACTTTTAACCCATTTTTTGTCAATTTTTTACAAGTATTTAATTATTTTTCCCTTTAAGTTGTCTCAGTTTCTTCTACTCTATTTCCCACCCATATTGCTTACCACCTGTAACCGTTTTTTTAAACTCTTTTCCTGCCCATATTTTCACTTTTAACCCATTTTCCCCACTTTTTGCAATTATTAAAGTATTTCCTTTAAGATGTTTCAGTTTCTTCTACTTTATTTTTTGGCATCTGGAAGTTTGTGAAAATTATGGCTTGGCTATGAAGTCTGACGTTGCATTCCAAATCCAAACAAACAGTTCAATGTGCCCATCAACATTGTTAACATTACCAAAAAAAAGGTAATTCTGTTTTTAGACAAGAGGCTGATATATGGAAAAATAATATACCGTAATAAACCATAAATAAATAAATAAAAATAATTGCTTATTGCTTTGATAAGAGTGGTTATTATTCAGGCTGAAAATAAAATATGGATATCACAGATTAACTTTATGGATGGATCAAAATCAATGAACCATGATGTCCCTCACCCCCATGGACCACCCCCTTTTTGGCTGGGCCCAAGAAAGGTCTCCATTTCATCCCTCTTTATGGGCGGCCTTGACTGTGCATAACATAAGTGTAGTTTGAGTTTAATTAGTTGTGTCAGCCTGTTCTCCAATATTTCACCCTTCTCTTTTACTGTGGGTTGTTATGTTGGTTTTATTTGCCTTGCTTTGCCTCACTTGTGGTTTGTCCCCTCTGTAGGTGGGATTTGTGGGGTTAGCTCTGGGGCGGCTGGCTTGATTCACCTCAGTGACTCTGGCAGTACAAGTTCAGAGCTGCATTATCTGCTTCTCTGAGGCTGATGTAACACTGAGCCAAAGAGCTGCAACTCTGCTCCCGACACTGCAGAGCTGCTGGTATATAGACATGCTTTGATAACAGACAAAAACAGGCTCATGCCAGTTGTGCATGGACACACACACGTAAGGATTCTCTCAGAAAGCCAAAGCCTTCAGAAGAGGAGGTGCTTTTAAATATTTTTCAGCAGTCATCAAAGGGACATCACAAATCATCGGAAGTATACTACATTTTAATGAGGAGATGAGGGTAAAAAGATACAGCAGAGTCAAAGGATGTAGGCTTTTCTGAAAGGAAAAATTTCAGAGAGAATGTTTCGGGAGAAATTCAAAACAAGCTCTGCTTTTACTGAGGTCAGGATGAGAAGAGGGTGGATGAGCCCCTGAAAATGAGGACTCCTCATTTCGTTTATGAAAAGAAAACAACTCAGTGCTGTTCTTTGTTCTTCTTTTAATGAAGAAATGTCATCAAGTTCTGATAAAACTTCCACTTTTGCACCATCCACACTAATCTCTTCCGCCATAACTGCACCGGCCTCTTCTCGCTGCTTGTATACGTCATGTCTCCACTTCGCCCGAAGGTACTGCCCCCCGACGCTGATTGGTCTTTTTACTTTCTAACCAGGCCCAAACTGTTCAGATGGGAGCTTTGCAAGATGGATTTGCCACTAAGAAACATGGAAGCAGGCAAATCCATCTGCTTTGCAAGGTTAGACAACAGCACTATTCTTTTATTTCATTCAACTTACTTGAATGCAAAAGTTTCATAAATACTACAAAAAAGTTAGTCTACATTCATGCTGTAATGCTTATAGAGTAGCCAGGCTTCTTAACTCTCTGACTGGTAGGTTTCAGTCTAAACTGTTATTTTAGTTTGTCTGCCAACCAAACCCAGACATCTATTTTGCATTTCTTAAGCCTTTCTTAAGGTGCGCTTTTCTGTATTTGGTTTACATTCAGCTGCCCACAGATAGTAAACAGGTGAGATCTGATACCTTTGTGTTGCTTGTAGCTGTGTGGAGCGTTAGTCGGCAGCTCGCTAATCCCTGCTGAGCCCACAAGGTTTGTGTACAGATACCCAGTCATGTAAAAACAGTAAAGATAATATCTGTTGTTGCAGGATGGCTGTGCTGTTTGTCACAGGTCAGGCTGTGTATGATGAGGCATGAGGAAGTAAGTGTCAATGTGTCAGTCTATTGTGGCATATCAGCTCTTATTGAACAAGTGTATATGGATTTGTCTGGTAAGTGGTAGAAGGTAATGCACTTGTGTTTCACTTTTCTGGTCTTCTGACACTTCTACACTACACATCACTCATGCACACGTTGAAGGCAGTGGCTGCTTCATACACTGCCCATCACACATTTACTGTACACACACTGGCTGTGCAGCTGCTATTCAAATGACACTGTAGCATGTGACTTCAGGTGGTAGGAACTGAGGCTCCAACATGTTCTGGCTGAGAGTCAGCTGACCAACCTTCCACTTCGCTCTACCCCTCTGTTTCCTGTGTTGGGGAATATTGGTCTAACCTTACAAAGCAGAAGGCTTTGCCAGACTCTTTTCTCTGTCATCAGGCAAATCCTTCCTTAAGAGCTCCAATCCACAATGTCTGTGCCGAACCGAACACTGCTTGGACCAGTGTCATTTGAGGAGAACGAGGCGGTAGCTATGGGCATGGTTCAATTGTACTCAGAGCCATTTGCATTGGCTGTCTCCGGTGCAGTTATTAGCAGTTATGGCTGATAATTTGTGAAGCACCCCCTGACATCAGTGTTTGGTGTGGTCCATTTGTACAGGATAAGCACAGTCCGTAATGTACTCAAATTTAAAGACATTTCTAAAGCACATGGTGTTCTGCAGGTGAAACTTCCTTCATGTGTCCTATACAGCCTGTAAACCAGAGTTAATGATAGACAACAAAAAGTGCCATTTCCATTTCTCTCTGTATATACTGTATATTAACATTTTTTAGATCTGTAGCATGCTTTCCATGACTAAAAACCTAGTGAAATATTCCCCTAACTTTCAATACCCATCAAAGTCACCTGTGCGCATCTACAGCTGATCAGGCAAAAAAGTAGAGAGGATGTCTAGCATCCCTCCTGTTAATGTAGAAAGGGAGACGTCTGGTGTTTAATATAAACCCCTCCTGTTATTTTAAAAAGAAGAGAATAGCCCATGTGTTTCAAAACTTTGATAACAATCTCCTTCCCAGCTTCTATTAATTTTTCCATCATAAAAAGGAGCAGAAAAAGCTGCAAAAACAAAATTACCCCTTAATTACAGAGATGCTGATTTGTACAGGATTAGTACTGCCTGTGGATTTCTGTGTGTGCTAAAATATGGTTGGTAATATGCTCTGGAAATTTTACTCTGCAAATTACAGACATGGTCGATGTCATACAGGATTAAAAACGCAGACGTCCTACTCGATTGTTTCAAATTACCAGAGGTCCATAAGCAATTCTAGTCCCGTAAGAGTAGGGCATAAGACCTGCTAAAAATATATATTTAATGACTAAAACTAACTTTAAGTAATTTAGTTTTCATCAAGGAGATGGAAACTGAACTAGAAATTTAAACTAGATTAAAATGCAGTTTAATTTCATTTCAAAATCCATGCTATTTCTCCTCTGTGGGTAAATCCATCAAAACACAATACATCTCAATGCATCTGTAGCTCTTCTGCCTCTCAGCTGTAGACAGTAGAAAACTGTCATAGTAGTGGGAAATAAGAAGTACACTGTTTATCCTGAGTCAGGTTCAGAATTGCCTAAGTCACAAAGATACGTTCATAAATTGGCCTAGGGCATCTAATCCTCTTGTGTTAAATAATTGACTGACAGCATTGCTTGTATGTCAATAGTCATCTATTTTCATAACCCTTGTTGTGTAGAATGGTTAATGAATATCATTTACTCTGTGTTTGATTCAGTTTCTTCTGTCTCCTGAAAAACCTGAAAATATGACCATTATTTTAGAAAGTTGACGATATACTGTATGTTCCATGTTATGGATATGTGAAACAGTCTATCTGGTGGGTCAGGTTAAGTTCCCTGTCCACTGTAATATCTTAAACAGCCTCATTAGGCATAATGATCGTTAGTCTGCTTACTAGGTAAAGACTTCCACGCACAGTCTCTACTCAGGCCCTCCAAACCCACAGTCAAGGCAGCAGAACTGCGATAAGGCCATTTTTTCTTTAGACTTCATTTCTTTCAAAGATAATTTTTAATGTACAAAAAACAAGAATTCAAAAATCTATTGACATATTTTTAATCTTAATCGAATGTGATGAGTATATCCTGCCTATAAATGTGAGAGGCCAGTGTTTGTGGTGAATTTTACTTGAACTACTCCTACATAAGTGGAAAAACACTATAAGTACACACAAAACAGTCAATAGAGGAAGAGAATAGGCAGGAGGTCTCTGACCACAGCATCCTGAATGTGTCTCCTCTTGGCCTCAGCACTAAACACAGCAGACTGAGCTCCTGCCGCTTACACACGGGTGTGTGTGTGAGAGACAGTGAGAGTGAGACGTAGAGAGTGTAATGTAGCAGAGAGCAGAGCATGAGCACACCTGGTTCCTGCTGTGTTTGTACAGTAGGTAATGGTACTTTGTAGGCAACAGGTTTCACAGTGCTACAATAATTTAAGTGCTTCCTGTGTAATCATGTCTTTAGTTTTAGTGTTGGCATAATTAATATGTGAGCCTCACTTGGTTAGGACTTAACCACAAACTGCTCCTACGCAGGACAAGATCAAAGCTGGGGAGAGCTGAGAAACGTATTTTCACATGAAAATGATCAACCTGAATGACAGGGAGGACACTTAGCAACTAAACAGGCCTTCAAGGGAATCTCAACAGTCAGTCCCGGCGTCATCATCACAGCCGATGCTCTGCTTCTGTAGAGCAAAACAAACTAGTGATGTGGATTGAGGGGTTTTACTGAGCTGGCTCATTTTCCTGGCATTTTCTACATGTTTACACAAAAAAGAGGAGTAAACTTCTTTTTCTTATTAGTGGCTGAAGTTGTACGTCAAATGTGATTGAGTCAGCTTTATAAGCCAAGGGATCTGGCTCGTGACTGTGAGGAGATTTCTCCTTAATCAAAACAAGACACCTTTCAACAATTCAACAGCCTTCAAAGCAAGCATCTTGGGACATTTACTGATCAATATACAAAACATTATTCATTATAGAATATTATAAAGACATGTTTTATTTAACATTAGACAGACTGTAACATTCTGGTGTTTGTAAAAAAGAAGTTTGTTTATAACACCAATATGGAATATGGGATGAATGACATATATGCAAAACTACCATACATGGTCAAAGCATGTATAATTTGGCTAAATTATAAAAGCCAGAGGTGGTTAAAATCTCAAAAATTGTCTCTGTTTATTTTTATGAATGTATTGCCTGTCATCTTACCTCTGAACTAAGTTAAAAAAAAAAAAAATCTGGGATTTTATTTTGCTTGTTACCAAACCAACATGAAATCCCCATCAATAAATAGCTTTCCCGTGACATTGCACACTTACGAAACAACCCACCTGGCAGGTAGAGAAGCTTCCTTCTACTGATCACTATGGAGAAGTAATCTCAGATGTCACCTGCATCCTTTCATAACGTGTACACTGTTTGGACAAAAGTATACAGCTGCCTGACCATTACATCAACAGGGAGTGTAATGACATTGTATTCAAAAATATGTACTTTAATTAGGAGTTCCCCCTTTTGCAACTATAACAGCCTCCACTAGACTTGGGAAGCTTTCCACAAGTTTTTTGAGTGTTTCTATGAGAATCTGTGCCCATTCATCCTGTAGAGCATTTATGAGGTCAGGCACTGATGTTGGATGAGAAGGCCTGGCTCACAATCTCCACTTTGGTTCATCCCAAAGGTGCTCCATCGGGTTGAAGCCAGGGCTTTTTGCAGATCCATAAGTTATCCCACACTTAACTCCTCAAACCATGTCTTCACAGTCCTTCCTTTGTGCTGTGGAGCACAGTCATGTTGGAATAAAGGGCCTTCCCAAAACTGTTGCCACAAAGTTGGAAGCATAGCATTGTCCAAAATGTCATGGCAACACATTAAGATTGCCTTCATTGGAGATACAGGGTCTAACACACACTCTGAAAAACAACCTGAAGTAAGTTTTGTGAGTTTTGCACTGCAGTTAGATCTACATTGGCAAAAGTTTGGAGTGACAAGGCAGACAGTGGTAACACTTATATTTACTTGGAATATTTGATTTGCGAAAGAGTGCTCTATATTCTGTAGCTGATAAGCTATACATCTTTACATCAATGGTCATGAATTGAAATTCATGACCCTTTTTACCAAACACCTCAGAGTTCTTGTGCATGTTGTCCAGCCTGAATCCCAGCATCTGCCGAAATTTTTAGTAGGCATTCCTCATCTGTGTCAGACTAATATGAACCTGTCACTAGCTGGATTTCCATTACACTTGGAAATGCACAAAATCGAAATAGCGCAATAAAAAATTGGTAATGGAAACACCTGAATTTCGAAAAAACCCTAAAATATCACAAAAAAGTTTTTACGCTGTCATGAGGATGTTTTTTAGGTGTTTTGTTATAGAAATATATCGCAAAAGTGCATTGGAAACACTTTTTTCGCATTTACAAGTCACAGGACGTGACTTACGGTGTCACGTGACCAGTCACTCCAAGACAACATGGCGCGGTACGTGTAGACAGAAGAAGAGATAAGACTTTTCTTAACATCGTACTTCTACCCTTATGCGTAGCTTTTGCCATACATACGGACTTTACCTCTGAATTATCATCTGTTGCCTTCATCTTTTGTTCAAAATTATCAAGGCAGCCGCCGTAGATGTATGTATTTTATGAGAATTGCAAGGCCTATGCCCAAAACTCCCTTCAATGGAAACGCATTCAAAGCGCAATTGTACTTAATCGAAATTTAAGGAATATCGCTTTAATTTTGCGAAAAACTGTAATAGAAACCCAGCTACTGACATTGTTTAGAATGACTGTTGAGAGGAATGGTCGCATCGCCCTTAGGCCTCATCTACACAGAGACGAATTCAGGAGTTAATGCAAAGTTTGTTGTCGTATCGGCGTTTTATCCACACGGAAACAGCATTTTGGGAGGCTGTAAACACTACTTTTTGAAACCAGGTCCCAGAGTGAACAAGTCTGTAAATGCATATCATTTCGTCTCCGTGTGGACAGCAAACCGCATCTTTCTTGAAATGATTACATCATACACAGCGTAGCCCACGTACAGGTTTGACATATATACTACAGCATTTTCAGTCCTTTTCAGTGGTCCTGTAACCTTGCGAAGCAGATGGATTTGCCCATTTCTTTGTTTTTCACTGGCGAATCCATCTTGCAAAGCTCCCATCTGAACAGTTTGGGCCCAGTTAGAAAGTGACAGGACCACTTAGCGCCGACGGGCAGTACTTTCTGGCTCGGGAGAGTCGTGACGTAAGCGCGTAAAGATGTGACAGACAGAATGTTCATCCAATCACCCTCCGAGTTTTTTTCAAAGGCTCTGCCCTTTCCCAAACACTGTGTATGAGTGGTTTCCAAGATGGATGTGTGAAACACATCCATCTTGAAACACATCCATCTGGCGTGCCAGCTTACAAACAGACTGGACTTCAGGCTCAACGCACCCAGGTAAGGTATGGATTGTTTAGTGTGAGTGTGACCTTAAAGAGGCGTTTCCCAGCACCCAGACAGTGACCTTAAAAGTCTTGATACCTACATAGCTGTCCAAGTGAATTGTTCAGTTTTCCATCAAAATGTCAAAATCGGACTACACAAAGGGGCTTTAAAAAGTGCTCTTTTTGCTTTAAGGATCTCTTTCAGGTGAAGGCCAGAGGGTTACTCATTAACCCATAACATTTGTGGGAAAGAGTATTTACTTTGCTCTTTGGTATCCAGTAAGTAACTCGTCCTGTGCAGGCAGGGGTTTTAGATGCAAATGCTCTTTATGATTTTTTTTATGGCTTTGACACAAAGTATGGAAATGCACACTATATAAATATAATAAGGGATAGACAGGTAAAAGTACAGAATAAACTCTGAGGTCAATTAAAATTGTTATTTTCTGAAACAGACATTCACTAAAGCTAATCTCCTTTCTGGAAGCATACACTGGTGGTTTCTGTTTCCTCTCACCTTGTTACCACAAAGGGTTAAACTGCTACTTCTCTTTTCCCTGCAGATGGAGGAATCCACCCTGCTGGACTGCTGCTCTGACTCATACACACGTGTGTCAATCTGTGTGTGTCTGTGCATGCTGAAGCCATTTGAACATGTGACCATGTGCGTATGTGTGTTAATGAGTTGTGAGTTTGTGCGTCTGTGTGGGAGATATATAATTATCTGAGCATGCGCTTGTGTCAAGCTGTGGAAGGCACCGTACTTTCCTGCAGATGAGCAAGTGTACGCATGCACACACACACAAACAAACACAAGCATGCAAAGAAGACAGTGAGGATAATAAAACCAGGGTCAACCACAGACAGAGTTACAGCAATAAAACAAAACCGTACTCTGTTTATTTAACTAAATTTTTACGCTGAAAGAGTGCAGTGACCTGATCTGACCTGAGAGGGTAGTGATGGATAACACAGAGCTATTTTAGAATAATAAAAAGTTGTTATTCCCTCTCTTATGAGTGTTATTACTGTTTTTCTTTTGTTTCTCTTCTGAAATGCACGTTAAAGAAAGAAAAAGTAAAAGTTTGTATATCAACACTACTGAAGCCCAAAGAGGACATGCATCCACACATTTTCAGTTTACCTGATTTTCTTCTCTCAAGGAAGTTTCTCTGTCAGCTAGTTAGTGTGTCCAATATATATGATGAAAAGGTGAGTAGACCATGTGCTTGATGTTAAAAAGGTCAGCAGCATTGATGTGCTTTTAGTCACACAGACCTGTGCCACTGTACATCTGAGCTTAGCTTCACCCTGTGACGTACACTATATTGCCAAAAGTATTCACTCACCCATCCAAATAATTGAATTCAGGTGTTCCAATCACTTCCATGGCCACAGGTGTATAAAATCAAGCACCTATGTATGCAGACTGTTTCTACAAACATTTGTGAAAGAATGGGTCGCTCTCAGGAGCTCAGTGAATTCCAGCTTGGTACTGTGATAGGATGCCACCTGTGCAACAAGTCCAGTAGTGAAATTTCCTCGCTCCTAAATATTCCACAGTCAACTGTCATTGGTATTATAAAAAAGTGGAAGCGATTGGGAATGACAGCAACTCAGCCACGAAGTGATAGGCCACGTAAAATGATGGAGCAGGGTCAGTGGATACTGAGGTGCATAGTGCGCAGAGGTCGCCAACTTTCTGCAGAGTCAGTCGCCACAGACCTCCAAACTTCATGTGGCTTTCAGATTAGCTCAAGAACAGTGCATAGAGAGCTACATGGAATGGGTTTCCATGGCCAATCAGCTGCATCCAAGCCATACATCACCAAGTGCAATGCAAAATATCGGATACGGTAGTGTGAAGCATGCCGCCGCTGGACTCTAGAGCAGTGGAAATGCATTCTCTGGAGTGTCGAATCGCACTTCTCTATCTGGCAATCTGATAGACGAGTCTGGGTTTGGCAGTTGCCAGGAGAACAGTACTTGTTTGACTGAATTGTGCCAAGTGTAAAGTTTGGTGGAGGGGGGATTATGGTGTGGGCTTGTTTTTCAGGAGCTGGGCTTGGCCCCTTAGTTCCAGTGAAAGGAGCTCTGAATGCTTCAGCATACCAAGAGATTTTGGACAATTTCATGCTCCCAACTTTGTGGGAACAGTTTGAGGATGGCCCCTTCCTGTTTCAACATGACTGTGCACCAGCGCACAAATCAAGGTCCATAAAGACATGGATGAGAGAGTCTGGTGTGGATCAACTTGACTGGCCTGCACAGTCCTGACCTCGACCCGATAGAACCCTTTTGGGATGAATTAAAGAAGAGACTGAGAGCCAGGCCTTCTCGTCCAACATCAGTGTGTGACCTCACAAATGCACTTCTGGAAGAATGGTCAAAAATTCCCATAAACACACTCCTAAACCTTGTGGAAAGCCTTCCCAGTAGAGTTGAAGCTGTTATAGCTGCAGAGGGTGGACCGATGTCATTTTAAACCCTATGGATTAAGAATGGGATGTCATTTAAGTTTACATGCGAGTCAAGGCAGGTGAGTGAGTACTTTTGGCAATGTAGTGTAACTTCAGGCTGCAGCAAATAACAGCTGAGCTGAGGGGTTCAGGCAGCCGAGGAAATTAGTTACTCCTGTTGCTCCTCCATATCTATGGTCCGGCATATTTACTCGAGTACTGAACTACTTTTACATTCCTAAGAACATTATGGGATTGTAATGACTATTTCAGTAATTAGTCAAGCAACCGTCCTCAGTATGTTGTCCGTTGATCCCTGATGCCTTAGCATTAAGATTGTCCTTCACTACAGATAAGGGGCTTCGCCCAAACCCTGAAAAACAGCACCATACCATTATCCGTCCTCCACCAAACTTCACGGTTTGCACAGTGCAGTCATAATGTTTCCCCGGCATACACTGAACCAAGACTCACCCATCTGACTGCCAAACAGAGAAGCATGATTCGTCACTTTACATAACATGTTTCCACTGCTCCACAGTCCAGTGTCTGTGTGCTTTACAACACTCTATCTGCCGCCTGGCATTGGACTTGGTGAGGAGGCTTGCCTGCACCTAATGGCCATGGAAACTCAATCAGTGAAGCTTTCACTGCATAGTTTTTGTGCTTACATGAATGCTAATGGAATTTCAGAACTGACAATCAGCAGTGTTGGCAACTTTTACTCACCATGCTACTTAGCAGTCGTAGACCTTGCTCTGTGATTTTACATGCTCTTCCAATTTGTGGTTGAGTTGCTGTTGTTGCTAAATGCTTCCACTGTTAAACAATATCACTTACAGTTGACTGTGGAATATCCAACGAGGATGAAAACTTACAAACATTCCTAGTGCAAATATGACACAGAGATGGCATCCTATCACAGCACCATGCTTCAGAACTACTGATTTTGTATCACCAGTGTTTGCAAACAGAGACTTCATAGATAGGTGTTTTATTTTATACACCTGATTGCAACACCTAGTTTAATTATTAACAGATGTGGCTCAATACATGTCCATATAGTGTAAGTGCTGCAGTGCTGAACAGAACTTCTTTACTAGAGTTCTGTGCAGGAAGATCAGAATTATGTACTCCTTTGTTAAACATACTTAGAGCTGCTGGGAACATTTCTGTTAAATCAAAGAACTCTGACACTTTTCATGTACAAAAGGCTTTATTTACAAAAGATTAGAGCATTTAAAGAAATCAAAACGGCATAATTACAATATTTTCAGTGTACAATGGAAGTATACACAAGACATCATAATGCTACAGTTGTACTGGGTCATTTGAAATTGTTCAGTTTGTTTCTGACTCATCAGATGCATTTTTGTACAGCATTTGCATCAAAGCATGACACAGCAGTGTGCCGGGGTCCCCTACATCTTATATGCTTTATCTTTTCACAAGGCAAACTCAATTTCCCATTCAAAGACAATGTACTTAATTATCTAATATCTATAAAAACGCATCTGCAGCCTGATTGGTCAAAGTGGCTCCAGCAGTCTCATTATGTAAAGCCCTGAATGTCACATCTGTAACACCTAAAAACCTAGGCTGTGAATCAGCACAGGTTTTCATATCACTTTCAAACGACAGTAAATCATCTTTCAGTTTCCACCCTGCCGTGCTTTCCAGCTGTAACACAGTACTTCTAAATGAGGTCTTCAGTTTCACATGGCACAATATCAGAAATCAGCGCATAGTCACAGCGTCTTTCATGTCACAGCAGAGGGAAAGAAAAACAAGACAATTTGGTGCACAGGAAGACTAGAGGAAGACATATGCAGCTCCAGGAAGACAAAACAGGGACATTAAGAAAAAACAGAGTAGTGTGTTAAAAATATAATTTCGTGTCTCTGGGTTTTCAAACGTTCAAATGGGAGAGGGGCACTTTATAAAACTCTGGAATAAGAGCACATTACTCTAGCACAGTAGGAGGAAGAGAAGTGCAAATTTCATCCAATTCAGACAATTTTTTATTTACATGACTCATTTGGAAGTCACATCGACTTACAGCCTGTTCATATGTCATTTGTTGTGCGGTGTATAGTGGGATATTACGACATGACCACGACCAGACTATGACTCAACCAGCTGCTCCAGAATGGTTAGATTAATTTCTGGCATGTTTGATTACTTTACGACTGCACACACTCGCATGGTGAGAGCAAGCAGAATCCTCAACTTTGAGACAACATCCTAAATCACTCTGAAAACAGCAGGAATAACGTTCTGCTACCTTCTACCCCCCATAATGAAGGAGATAGACAAGCAGGAAATATGCCTACCCATGGACCTCCAGCTGACACAAATGGTGATGCTGTTTGTGTGAGAGAGTGAAAGGACAAAGAGAGAGAGGATTTGACTTCAACCTAAGTCAGCTCCTCTTATTTTTGTCACAGTCTGTCCTGACTTCACTCCTACAGTGTGAGCACTCAGGTCGTGTGTGTCCATTGGACTGTATAGTGTAAGCACAGAAATCGTGCATGAACTTCATGTGTCATTAGCAATTCAGGTGCACAGTATGAGCTGACTATCCGCCTGGACTGTTAGAGAATGAGGAGGAAATCCCACAGTATTTGCCTGGCTTTAGATACCACCCACTTCCACAGTGAGAGTTGAACCACAATCAGAATCCTCAACTTTGAGGCATTTTCCTTTGTAAACTGTCAGATAATGTCTTAAAACACTATGAAAGCTGGCAAAGCTGTTTGTGTGTGTGATAGAGAGACAGATTGCATGTGGGAGAGAGGATATGACTTGATATGACTGCAAGAGTGAGCACATAAATCATGCATGATGGTGGTGAGTTGTAAGCGATTCAGATGACTATAAGCTGACTTTACACCACTACTGTTAGAGTCAGCTCACAGTGTATGCCTGATTTGCTCAATTATGTATTGATTTGTAACTTTGTAGTTGTGTGTGTCTTTGTGGCTGTTTTTGTGTCTCTGCATTCAAACATTGAGATTAATCTGAGTTTCTCTGACCTTACTGTGTTTATTTTTAGACTTTATTTGTACCTTTTGGCTGTTTTTCATCATTTTGGTGGCCTTTCTGAGTTTCTTTGAATGTTATTTTATGTTTTTGTAATCTTTTTAATCTCTTTGTGGTTGTTTTGTGTTTTAAATTAGACATTAAAAACTATATAATCACAATCAAAGCATGAGTCTGCAGAATTTTAGTGATTATGAAAGCCAAGATCACAATTTTTGATGCGTTTAAGTTGACAGATCTATGCAAATGGCTGTCTTGTCACAAACATTTCACAATGAGAATTTTCAAATTTTGTGAAATACTCATCTGTCACTTTATCATATGTCCTTGTTTAGTATTATCACATGACAGCAGCACTGACATTTTAATAAACTCAGTGGGTTTGTTAGTATAATTAATCCAAAGCCTGTATCACTGTGTTTTAATGCAGTACTATTAGCACAACAGTCAGTGACAAAACCCTCTTTGACTCTGCATGATTCAATGTTTGGTTGTTTTCCAGAAATCTCTCTCAGAGGGTTTAATGACCTGGCAGGCACGAGGAGACTTGGCTGTGTTTTACTTTTTGTGCTAATAAATGGATAACATGACCTTGTCAACAAACCTGTGTTTGCCAACTACACACAGTCTGGCTGCTGAAAGTTATCCCAACACTGAAACAGAGGCTATCATTGAAAAATGCTTTGAATAGTAACAAAATCAATAGTTTGTGAATGCTTAATGGACTCAATAACAGCATATATTAATTTGTTTCGGGGTTCAGACCACTTAACTGAAATCTGAGGGATCAGCATTTATTTTTGTATTGAAAAGTGAGGTAATCTGCTCCTATGTGTGTTTATCGGTGTACAAAATCTTAAACACTAAATATGAGCAGAGCAAAGGTAGAAATGGAAAAAATAAGCTTATCTTTACAGTCACTCTAAATAAACCAGAATCTAAGGGCTTTATTTAGAGAAGAAATGATTTAGGATAAATTTAACATTTTAGTGAGGAGGGAAAACATCCTGAGTTGGTCTGTTAATGTTTAACAGGGCTCCAGTTGATCAGAACAAAACACACAGGCTTTTCTATTCCTAAACAGGCGAGAATCATCTCTTGCAACATCATAAAGGATCTGTTTCTTTACGTTAATCTCAAGGCTAAATGCAGTGCAAAGGATAAAACATATCTGGGCAGATTCACTTCACACATTAACAGATCCCTCTGTCTATAGTTTAACACCCATGTGCATTAACATTTACAGCTGTAACTTGAAACACTGTTGAAACATTTAATTTTTCAATTGTAACAGTTGGTGCATTGAGAGTTACTTTTGATGTCTATTTTATCCATACAAAAAGTTGGCTGACTCCATTATATCGTTGTGATCAATTTTCAGTAAAACTGTAAAATGACTGCAAGTGTGGCCACCACAATCACCTGTTGAACACAACCTGACATTTCTGAAAATGAACCCCATTGACCAAATATGTTTTGCCAGGGGCTGCTTCACTTTGCAAAATGTGCTGAGATAAAGACAAGAACCTGATGGAGATTGACAATTTTACCAGCTTTTCCCTTATTAGGCCATTTTATCCATTTGAAGACAACAGTGGTGAACAGTTCAGTAAATAAAGCTTGTGGAATAGTTGACCCTAAAATAAAGAGAAGTGACCAGTGAGGGCGGGCAGTTTGATGGGCAGGCTGTGAGTCTGTACTTCAAAACTGTCAATATCACATCAGTCTGAGAGCTCAAAAACAGTAAGAGTATCCAACAAAATTGTAAACACCCTATGGTGACATAGGTGGCACTAAAAGAGCGACTTCACAGGAACGGCATGTCATGGGGGAGATCGTTACACATCAGGGAAGTTCAGACCTTTTTCCCTCTGGATGATCCTGAAAAACAGACGCCATTTTATATCTGTGCAACTCATATTCCAGATTTTATGGGAGTTCACTTCAGCTAAAAAAAGGTGCAGTTATCACTGTCCCACTTTGGATGCTGGATCCTGATGCGACTGGAATGAAACAGAGTGGGAAAAAATTGGGAATTTACCGGCAAAAGGACCTATGCATTTTAACAAACCCCAGGTAGACTTGATCATTCACACAACTCATCATCTATGTACAAAACATTTTTTAAAAAGTCTGAAAGAAAAACAAGAAACTGTACAAGGCACTTTCAAAGTCCACAGGGTTTACTGACAAGTCCTGGAAAGGAGTGCAAAATCCCAGCTCTTTGGTTGGATTTCAATGGCTCAGAGACCAAGACAAAAGAAGAGGTGAAAATCCAGGAAGTTCCTCAAAGATGTTGTTAAGTAATCTCCATTGAAAATGCATACAAGTAGAGTCCGAAGTCTTCTTCCTCCGTGGTAAAGGGTAGGAGTTAGGGATTTTTTCCCCCATAGGCAAAAAAGAGTCTCAAGATTTGTTAAAAACACATACATTATAAAATAAAAATGCTACGTCTGCTGGGTTCCCCAAAGGCTACACCTGAGAGTGGTCCTGGCTGTTTGTATATCCTTGTAGGTAGATAATCCGTCCAATCAGAAGGATCAGGAGACCCACGCACAGCAGCATGGTGGGCTCCGGATGGATGTGTGGCTGCGGGTTTGGATGGATTTCAACACGACCTTGTCTAGCGGCCATCCCCTAAGAAAGAAAAGAGAGCAGATGATGTTATAATCATAATAATGACAGTATGTGGCACTGAAATGAATGAAAAATATGTTTCTTGAGCATGAAGAGATTGAACTGTTATTTGTTGATTTTGATGATCTTGACTTGAGGGACTGTTAGCCAATCTGCAGATTTATCTGTTGAGTTTGTTATTTTCTGATGGTACAGTCATCAGCCTGTACATTGTAGATAGACTGTAGATTTATTATTTATTAAAACTATGAACTAAGTCTTTGATTTAAAAAAAGATTCTGAAATAAAGTGGCTTATTGTTAAATGGTTGATTTCCAATTGAAATGACTTCTGTTGCTAGTAGACTTTATCAGCTGTAGCTAGAAGCAAATCAACCAAAATTTGTGACTTTAAAAAAACTCTTGTCATCAACTTGTCTGCTGACTCATCATACCAAGGAAGAGGACATTATAAGTCCCTGGGGATAAGTTTCCTTTTTGCACTCTATTTCTTTTGGATTTGTTGGCTTTTTTGACCAAAAAAATTTCTGTAATGCCAAAATGAAAACAGAATTCTACAAAGTATGTCAAATAAACACAAATATGTAAGGTCAAAAACTGCCTCAACATTCAACCCCTTAAAGTAACTGACCTGATTCAACAGAGGCCCAGCCAATTGCTGCTAGCAGTCTCACAATGAGTGTAATTGGGTCACCTGAGTGCAGTGAATGTGTCTCAGGTAATTGTAATATAAAGACACCTGTGAGTTACAAGCTTCAGCAGCTGAGACTGAAGAGACTCTGTATACAACAACTGCTATAAAAGTTATATGGGAAGGTACCACCGTTAAAGAAATCTCAGTAAATTTGAACCAGAAAGTTCTTTGGTCTGATGAGACCAAAATTATGGTTTTTGACCATCAGGCAAGACATGTTTGGAGGACACAAAACAATGCAAATTGCCACAAACACACCACCCCACTGTGAAGCATGGTAGTGGCAGCATCATGCTGTGGGGATGTTTCTCAGCAGCTGGCCCTGGAAGATTTGTAAAGGTAGAGGGTAAAATGAATGTGGGGAAATTTAGGAAAACCTTGAGGAGGCTCTTATTCAGTCTGCAAGAGAGTCACAGCTTGGGAGAAGATTTATTTTCCAGTAAGACAACGATTTTGGATCAGCAAAAATCTATACGTAAATATTGGCATATCAGATATGGGATGTGTCCAGCCCGGGGGATCCCTCCATTTACAGCACCATCTCAGGCCATTTTATGTGGTTACTAACGTCCAAATGAACTGATTCCATCAGATCTTGCATTATTTTCTTCCATCTTATAAACTGTTCTGAACCAAATGTTATATACATCAAATGTTAAGATAAACACCCTGGAGTCCCTTGATGAATCAAAATCAAAGGCACACACACACACAAACCCACACTAACATACCTCATGTTTACATCCAGGGGAAGTAGGTAAGTACAGTTCTCTACATCCTGCCATAACTCTCCTTCCTCTCCCTGTCTACAGGTGTGATTTCCTCACACTCATGTGTGAATGAATACATATGTGCAACATGTCTTTATATGTTTAAGATTTAATGACAGGTGTTGGACTACATAAGAACCTCTGTAAAGATAGCTGCCGGTGTTAATGTAGAATTAAAGGTGTATCTTTTTCATGTAATATTGCAGAACCCTGAAGTGGAAGCTCGGTGCATTTTAAAAAGTCAAAAATCATAGCAACAGAAGTGAAGACACACTGATTTTAGCTCCACAATGTCTCAAAACACCTGCATCCTCCATTGCCCACAATATAACCACAAAATACTGAACTCTCAGACCTAACCCAAGACGACACTTTGAAAACCTGCTTCCAGAACCAGAAAAGATTTTCACAGTGAAGTGGTAAACATTTAAAATCTACCATCCTACATGTGAAATCAGCAGCCAACACCTTCAACATGGACATTCAAGTATTATTAGCATGATTTTCTGAGAATATGCTTGAAAATCCTGAAGGAGGCTCACTAAAAATCAACAGCCCAAGATATTTAAGATTAGTTTGGTTGGATTTACACACTTCATACTAAGTGATCAGATTCCAGATAACCCTTAATCAACCCTTCTGCAACCATTCTGACACACTTGGCACACTTGGCAACAGGTGTTTTCTTCTCTACTTTCTTTCCCTGCAGTCTAAAGATTTAAACCTTGGCTTCAGTCCATCACTCCAGCAGCTGCAGCCTCTCACTGACAACAGGCCAGCCGGTGGATAGAAAAGCAATGGCAATTTCCTTGTGTGGAAATCCACTCAGAAGCTCGGTCATGAAGAAACCTCACCAGAATGCACAAGGGCCAGGTGCTAATTAAAGACTGAACTCAGACTCTCCATATTTTGTCGTACAATTACACCAATGGACTAGGAAAAACTTCCTCAGAAACTATTGTTCTCAAAGTTAAAATAACAAAACCTTACACACATACTAAAGCATTTACAAGAACATGTGAGAAATTTACAAGGGCAGGAATCAGTTTTTCCACTTTAAGATGAATGCCTGGTTTTTTGGAGACCTTCAAATTCAGCCCGAATGGATGAGAGTAAACCACCATCCAGACATCAACAGGCACAGAATAAGCCTCTTTCCCCAGGGCAAGACCCTGAAAAAAACAGATCTTGAAGAGTGAGCAAGGAATCAAGCTGTGCGGTTTAATTCGAAAAGCAAGCCAAAACCACAGAAACCCTGAATGCCAGAGGAGGAAACAGGTGAGGGGAAAGAGTAGTAAACTCTTTCTGAGAAATCAGTCTGCTTCTAATTCTGCTCCTGACTCTAATCAAGTTCAACAAACATGTAAGAGATGACAAAAAATAACAACAGAATACTGATGTGAACAAGACACGTCCCTTATTTCCTGTCAGTTTGACGTTCCTGATTTCACTCAGACCAATGTTTTGATACACACTGAGAGAAACCAGAGAAGGGGAGCTAATTAATTGTTTTAATCCATATTATCTGTTTTACAAACCTGATGGAACCACACTCTCATTATATACACTGGTTTCTACAAGCAAGAGCATTTTCTTAGCCATGCTAGCTGTCCATGCATTAGACAGTTCACCACTTTGTTTAAGTAAAACAACTGACATCTGAACTACTGATGCACTGTATAAACTATAGTCTCAGTGCTGTCACCCACTGGTTTCCAAAGAGGCAAGACCATCAACTGTCGTCACTGTGTTCGAAATCCAATCTCATGTCTATTACTATTTTAAAAAATGACATATTAACATGAATGTTAGAGAGTTTCATGTACTTTTGGCACCAGCTTCATTTGAACACTTGAGGAACTGCAGTTTTGCACTTAAAACTCTACCTTCACTCATCAACTGGTGTTGCAGCTTGAAGTTACCATGTAATTAAGAACCTTTGTTGTCCTCTATCAGTTCATTCATGTCCAGCATTGGGTCAATTTTTTTTATCTGTCTCACACTTTGTGAAAACTATTGAGATGTGTAGTTATAGGCCTGTTACATTTTTTGAGCTAATGAAAAGTGCTAATGTAAAGGTGAACTGGAACCTCTATTTCCCTTAATATATTATTAAGAGATTTCAAGACAGTCTGGCTACGGACTGCTCATTTCTGACGGCCAATAGACTGTTCATCTGAGATGCCGTCTATCTCAGAACTGAAATACACCCTGAAACTTAAAAAAAAGGGGGTTAAACTTAGAATTAAAATAAGGATAAAGGTAACAGGATACCAAAAATTAAAGGTTAAAAAACTGACCTTCAAACACATCTTACGTAGCTCTGTCAGCTGTGTAAGCTACACAGATAACAAGCTACAAAGTTAGTGTAACTGAAGATAAACTCACAAAGCAGCTATGTATCTTCTTTGTCTATGTAGATAAATTAGCCTTAGCTACATTTGCTAACGCTAAAGCTAACTTAGCTATAGATAACAGAACTATATTGCTTATGTATCTATGTAGCTAATGTAGCTAAAGCTAAGCTCACAAAGCACCTATGAAAGCTCCAAAGATACATTATCTATGTAGCCATGTTAGTTGAAGCTATGTTTGCTAAAGCTCATGTTGCTAGCACTAACTTAGCTACATTGGCTTATATAGTAATTATAATTATGTAGCCAGTGTAGCTATATTAACTTCAGCTAAAGCTAACAAAGCTAAAGCTAGCCACAGTCAATGTAACTTCTTCTACAACAGGTCTATATATAACTCAAACCTAGGTTAAATCTCTGACCATTTTTCTGTCTTATTTATACTGTAAAAATTGCCTTATCTGTAATCTTTGCAATATGGATATTTTATGAATGTAACTGCTAGACTTTGATTATAAAAAAAGTTGAATTTATAAAAACCATCCCAAACTGTAAATACATTGTATCTGGCAAATCATGTTACTTCCTTTCTGCAGCCATGGTGTCTCAAAAGAATGGTCTATGAGAGTGGCTATCAGAGATGGGTGGTCTGCATCCCCTCTCAGGGATTTTGAAGTGAAAAGATCAGGGATGCACAATGATGCTTTTTTGCAGATATTTTCTAACTTATTTTAGCCAATACTAATACTGACATATATGCCCCTTTTTATTGTAAAGATCACCAAGTGTCTCCTGTGCAAAGAGAGGCTGAGTCAGTTGGAGCTGTAAGAGGAGTGGGAAGTAGACAGTCTGGTAATTTTTTATGTTTTGACCTTTATTTAAAATGTTCAGGGCTTACAGTTGGCCCTCTTGAGTGTGTAGCACCTTGAGCGACCACCTTTATCTTATGGTACATTTGCTGATATGTACGGCATAAATAAAGCCTGGAAACATTTTTTTCATTTCTTCTGATACGGATATTATGCTTATAATATTATTCATCCCTAGTGGAGAGCAAAAGTTCCAAATGTTGATTGGGGATTTGCTTTGATCTTTCAAACTTAACATCCTCTATTATAGTGGTTCCCAAACATTTTGGCTTGTGGCCCCCAAAACAACAGCTCCAGAAACCAGGGGCTCACACTGTCCTTGGAGGTGGTTTAAGACTATGATGTTGGGCAAGCATCATGTAGAAATTTACATTTTAAGGAGTGATTGGTCTCAATATAAGCACAAATCTCACTTTATAGCTATGGTTTATATATCTTTTTACAATAGTGGGTAAAATTTATGGATTAAAATCAGTTTAAATATTGCTTTGTGTTTTTGGGTAGAATCCTGTGACCCCTCATTAGTGTTTGGCGACCCCCCCCCCCAGGGATCCTGACCCTCACTTTGGGAACCACTGCTCTATTATAATAACTCAATACTTCAGTATTCAGACAAACATCCTTTTTAACATCAAATATTTAATTTCCCAGGTAATACTCTTCCTACTCTTTGACAGGGAACTACGTTTTTGTGTGGTGAAAACTTTACAATCATTTTTATCACTTGCAGCACTGTTCATCATAACACACGTGAGATTTGTCTCTCCTTAAAGTAGCTATGAAAGACAGTCTTTGCGGTTTTGAAGTTGTCAGAGTTTCTGTGCTCTTTCCTCACCTCATGAACTGCTGTAATGATTTAACTGTCAGTATGGTCTGTAGACTGCTGAATGAGAAAAGGGGCCATGCTGTCAGATTTAGGATCCTCACAGCCTAACACCCACACTAAACCATGTTTTACTGTAACAACCTAGATTGTTGATGTGTTGATAAAACATGACTATGCAGAAAGGAAAGGGGTATCCTCTGGAGTTTTAGTCTCTTTTCTAATGATTGTGCACAGTTGCACAAAGCATGAATTTTTTTGTAAAAACAATGCTAGAGACACTTGACATGAAATGTTGGTCACTTTGTGCTCACACATCTCTTCTTCAATATTTCAGGAAATTCTCATATTTTGTGTTAATATATCTTCAAACTGGTTCTGAGGTATCAAAGGGATTGTCTGACATTATGGCAAACATTCTATTATTTACTTCCTTGCATTAACTATGTAGCTAGAGTGGGAAAGATATAACTTAAGCTAGGATAAAGACTGGATTCAAGAGCAATAACAGCAACCATGGTGCTCTATAAAGGAGAAAAAAAAAATCCTAGGAACATATCAGAAACTCATACATGAACACTGATTTATTTTTCAATCCAAACATATACTGCAATGCAAAAGCAGCAGTAACCTAAATGTTTTGAAAGTAGAAAAAAAACCTGAGACTGAATTAAAATTTGTATACAATCTAGTGTTTAATTTGGTTTAGCTGTCATATGTAACAGTCTCAACAGGGCTTTAAATTTCCAGTGCAATTAGAAGCAGATGTGCCTCTCAATTGACAAACTGCAGGCTGATTGGCTGGTTTTAGCCTCATGTTAGACTTACAGGAGGAAAAAACCTACATATATATATACACACAAACCAAAAACTGTATATTTCACAAAACCTAAACTTGTTCTGCCTTTCTGCAGGAATCCAACATGTAGTTACACTGACATACACATGGAGTGTAATCACTGCATTTTTACACAATCACATACAGACACCTGCACACAATAGTCTTAGTGTGATGCAATATGAGAGCGGGCAGACAGCCAATCAACTCACTAAATAACCAGTGGACCAAAAAAGGGCAGTTTAGAGAGTAAATCACCGCACACAAAACATGCTGTCAAAGGAGATAAAACTACATGTGCGAATATCTGCAGTTCTACTGCACAAGATAATACTAAACACATTTTTGTCCCTAGTGCTAGGGGGTTTTCAAAGAGGCCATGGTTTGGTCTGTACCTTGAGATGGGGTCATGGTTAGGTATGGGTTCAGTTCAAAGGAAAAAAAGCAACTAGAATCCTGGATTTAAATTCTTGGTTTCCCTCACTTATTAGTCTGCTTTTAACCAACAATAGTGCAGCTTACAGTTCATTCCTTCTACTGTTATTTAGAACTGCCTGTGGTAGTATGTGATGGTTTAGCCTGTGGTAGTGTTGTACTTCAGACCACACTATCCAAGACCAAGACTTGCCCGAGACCAGAGTGCACAGAGACCAAGATAAGACCAAGACTTTTGGCGGCCGAGACAGAGTCAAGATCAAGACCAAGATACCCTCTTGTTTCTTGTTTAATGGCAGTATGCAGTAACGAGCACTTGATTACTGCCATGCTTAATTGCCTTTTTCTCCATTCAAATGTATTTGTCATGTGGCATTTTTATGGTAATTTCCAAAATCAATATTTATTTTTGTGTTAATCTTTTGGTAAACATTTTTGGCATACACTAAGCAAATGACATGAATGTGCTCTACCTCTTCTTGAAATTGTCCTTATATTTTGGTTAAGATTAATTGAAACTCTTGTTCTTGCTTTGCCACACTGGCTATATCGATACATTTTTTCTGCAAAGCTTTTCAAATTTCTCATCTTGTTGTTTTTCTTGTGTCTTTTTTTCACAGTGGAAAAATTGAGTCAGTCCATTCCAAGAAGCTCATGTGATTTTGTTTGGTCACCACAACTTACTATGCTAGCTCTCAAAATAGCTCTCTCGACAAGGCTACACTTTCAAGTGCACACACTCACGCACGCAAACTGACTCAGGCTTTGTTTTGTTTCTCTCTTTCTCCCCCTCAGCCTTAAAGCCTCTCTGCCTCAGAGCAAAACAACTGTAACATCACTAACAAAATAATTTCAGACTTTTGAAATTATGCTAATGGAATAACTGTCAAAACAGTTTTTTACATGCAAACCCAGCCAACATATCAACCCCTGTTTCCAGAGGTTGCACCAGTGGAGAAAAATGCCATCTGATCACACTCTGTCTGCAAGATATTACTGGCTAGTTATTGAAATGTGCAATAGGAAGTCATGAGAGAGAGGGATAAAAAATGCACTGAGAGTAAAAATGATTTACACAAAAATGAAAGAATCCAGGATGAGTATTCAAAAAAAAAAAAAAAAAAAAAAATCCAAATAAAAGTGGGGAGTGTTTGTTCCCAGAAAGAAATAAACTCTTGCCTTAACAAGGGTTAAAAAATGCCACATCTCCCTCCATCATTTTTCACACTCAAACAAACACAAGCAGCCCAGTCAGTGACACCCGCCTGCCCTGTAGTGTTTCTCATAGTTATTTCTGTCTGCAGGACAAAGAGCTCTACCTCCTACTGAAAGATGACAGTTTGTGTGTTTTGGAGTGTGTGCCTGACTGTCTCTAAGAGAGCATGTGTGTATTTGTGTGTTTTGGCAGGATAATTAGACCTTTTGCTTTGCTCCCTGAGAGAACTTTAACCACAGGGCTGAGCTGTAATGAATCTACACTGTCACGGACACCGGACTGTCACATCACACACACACATACACAGATGCACACGGCGTGTTACAGATGTTTGAAAACAAACACACACGCATAATCACGCACACATTGTGTAAATGTTTAACTGAGAAGGAAAGGTGGGGGAGTGAGAGAGGCTGGATTAAAATGAGAACAAAGAGAGAGAGTTTGCAAGAGGGAAGGAAAATACAGAGAAAACTAACTTACACCACTGCTGATTAAAAACGTATGTACAAATTTCTCTTACAAATAGCTCACCACCAAAATGTTTTTTTACTAATGCGTTTTCTTGGTGTCTCTGTCAAAGACCTGAATCTGAACCTGGGAGGGCATTCTTAGATGATGTGAGTCATTTTATGGCTTCTGCAGCCTGAAGTGATGCAGCTCTGCCCCTTGGCTGATGCCTCAAAGCGAGGAAACTCAAACAGCTCTTTTATTCATGATGGCACTCAACAGTCATTGATGGATGTGAGAACTTGTAACAGTGTGCCAAGACCCCCCCCCCCCCATATGTGGATAAATTCAAAGATAATAAAACAACCCTTGTGTAACATCATCATTGGGTTTATCTTTTTTGTCTTTTTTTTTTACTTATTGATGTGCTAAGCCCTTTTTCAGTGCCTCAAGATTTTCCTAAATGGTCCTATACAAACCAAATAAGAAGGCAAGAGTGGAGATGCCATGAGTTTGGATTTACTGTATGTGGTAATAAAACTAACTACAAGTTTATAAATCTTCTGACCTGATGGTGGCATTAAATTTAAAGTTCATGATCAACAGCCAAAGCTACTGTGCCTTAATTTGAGAGTCGTATGACCCTAAAATACCACATACTCTGTCTGCACAGTGATCTGCAAAGCGCCCTCTGGAACACACTGATCCTTTCCAGGCAATCTTTGCAAATCCACGACATGCACTCTGGACCATTTCCAGGATGTATCAAAAGGCCAAAACACTCTGCTCTGCTCAGATTTTAATTTCAGCAGAGCCCACTGCCAACATGAGCCAATCCCCTTAAAGCAGATGGAAACAAATATAAACAAAAACACACTAAGCATCCATCAATTTCAATAAACCACACAATGCAAAGACTCTCACCTGTAAATCACATTATTTTATCAACTTTACATCCTGCCCTGTGGCACAAGCCACAGGTCATCTATTGGTCAGAGGGTCAAAGAGGTAATGTAACACCATGGAAGATAGAAGTTTAGTTTTGAGGTGAAAAAAACCACAGGATTTTTTTTAGGGTTGATTTGCTGTTCATTTCGACATGGTTCCATGATTTTATTGCTTGCAGCATGGGTGAGCACATCATGAAGTTAAAAGGTTGATATTTGCTACAAAGGATGCATGGTTTCATCAAAGGCACTGCAGTCGCTCTATGAAGACCTGTTTCTAGTGCTGCAGGTAGAGACGTGGTGTTGATATAAAGATGATTTGCGATCGGGGGTCTATGCAATGTGTTGTATTTTGAAGTTGACCAGATATTTTGCATGTTTTTCCAGCTGTTTGGATCAATCTGGGGTATGTGGGTTGTTGCTGAAAATAGACCTGCTGTGTATCTCCAACATATCTGTGGGATGCGCTGGAGAGGGACTGGAGCACTCCAGACTCCAAAAACCTGTGACAAAAGTGTAAATGCTTGGTAGTCCTACACCAAAACACTACTTTTGCTATGCATGGTTTGAAGACAGCATTGTTTTTGCAATGTTCAGCAACCAATTGAGTTTTGGTTGCTGATCATTACATTGTAAAAAGCTGGAGTTGGTCAAACAACTTTTATCCATTAAGACATTTCATTATGGCTAATTTCCTTCTTCCCATTCATAATCACACTACTACAATGTAGTTCAGTCACACTGCTAGCTGAGGTTAAAAAAATGGACATGAATCATTTTCTGTGTCACATTGGACACTACAACCTACCAGATGCTAGCAGACTAACGACATGATCCCTCACTGGCTTCCCATCAGTGAACACATTTGTATTCAACCACAAGGAAAAATTCCAACCCTGATCTCCAATAGAGCGCTAATTTTCTCTATAATTTCTCTTTAATACGTTGACAATAGCTACGTTGATAAATAAGTTGTGTAGCTTATGTAGTTGCTTTGTAAGCTTAGCTTTATCTGTGTTAGCTGCTTAGCTACATAAGCTACGCTTGCTACGTAAAGCCTATTTCATGCTTGATGCATCTGTAGAGTCACAAGTGTCTGCGTGTCAAAAGTGACGTAAAACTCTTCAGACACACCTCGTTGTGGAGGTCCTGTGCTGCAAATTTTCACCTGGCCACACACACCTCTGAAATTTTCATAGATGTGGACGTCAAAACTCGTTGCAGACATGATTTTTAAAGACATTGGCCGTATCCCAAGTAGTTAATTCATCAGTCCTTGGTCTTCTGTTGAAACCAGAAGCAGTTAGTCCCAGAGACCGACTGAGATTTGAAGACCGATGAGCAGAGAAACATGAGAGCAGGCTCACTGGAAATCTTTTTACTTAAAGACACGCCCCCTTGTTGGATATCACACTCTGATTGGACGCTGCTACACAGTGGACGTCAATGCAACTTCACAACACCAGCAGAGATAAATAATAGATGAGGGACGGAGTTTAAAACAGATAATAAATGGACATAACGGATCAGATACAAATATTTCCTTTAGTAATCAGTTATTTATTATGTGTATTAGATTATGAAGAGAATTAAAGTCAGACAGAGCAGCAGTCTGTCAGTAAGAAACACGTTTTAAATCATCATGGAGTCAAAGTTTATATCAATCTGATCGTTAGTGAGCATCAGGTTTGATCATTAGTCTTCACAATAAATAATAAGGCAAATAAATGATTTTAAAATAAGGCATCTGCTGGTAGAAAGAGTCTGCATGTTTTAATAGACTGCAGGTTTCTCTTCATGTTCAGGTGTTTGTGACCCCACACTGAGACCAAACACTATAAATATGGATATTTGATTAGAATAATACAGTACACATTTACGCAGACACAATCAGCTGATTGATGATCAGCAGGCACCGTCATCATAAACTGACATCGCTTCACGTGACGCTGCAGAGGGAAGGACGTCTCATGGGCCGTCAAACATTGCTCTTTGGTCTTCAGACCTCTGCTTGGATTCCTCCAGTCTCCCCTTGAATCTCTGGTGGGAGGGACTAAGACTCAAGGAGAAGATTCAAGCCATATAATAGTCGAAGTGAGACACAAATGAACATTCTGCAGCCAGACTGTCTTGAAGGTTTTTCTTATCTCTGTGATTATATTTACAAGCAGAAAGTGAAAACCTGAAAAACATCTTCAGCCACCGAAGTTATGAAATCATGTGTAACCATGCATGTGCACTAATCCAAAGCAAAACAAACACCTGGCAAGAGAACAGGGAACAATGTTCACATGTTCCTCTTTTCTTGCTTTCCAGAATGTTCTGAACAATGAACACAACATAATGTTGACTGATAACTCGGCAGCCAAGTTCACACACGCTTTGGGACCAAGACATACAAAGACACACTACCGTCTTCTCTCCCTCTTTCTGTCCTCAGGCACGGTGACTTTGTGCTGAGTCACATCCTTTACTCATCAAATTCTCACGTAGTTCTCCAACCTCCCTGTTTCTCTTCCTCTGTAGCTTTAGTCACAGCTGTGAACACCAGACCTGCTTTTGTCTCAAATCAACCCTGACATGTAACATTTCACAGCTCCAACATGAAAGTTATTCGAGATTTAAGTGATGCAGTAGTTGGACATAAAATGGAAGCTTACTTGTTGAAATATATTGGTGGTAGATTTGATCATCCTGAGGGCAGACTGATTCAGAGATTTATCAAACCAAAACTTGAAAGATAAATGAGTAACCAGCTGAGTTAATGATGGGTCTGAAAGCAACGCGATGATTTCTGGAACCACAAGTGCACTAAAATCACGATGCTAAAGGCGTTTCATGGCTTCTCGGTGGAGTATGTGTGCTTCTTTGTGGGTGGGGGTGGGGGGGGGGTACAAATGCAAAGGGACAGAGAGGGTTAAATGTCTTTTTTTGGTGCTCATTTTCACCAAGCAGGTCAAACACAGTGAGAGAAAAACACTTCATACTTATCAGACTGCTCAGCTGGAGAGTTGTAGCTTTATTGCTGTTCAGCTTTTGACACCAAGGGGGGATTTTAAGCTCCTAGCAGGGATAAAACAGTTTTCATGCACATTCCCAACCTTATTCAAATATTCTGTTTCTCTGATGAGATTAAAGTGAGCGCTGATGTTTTTTCCCCCTGCTTCCTCTCCAACTTCCCAAAGCTCCAGTCAGCTCTTTGATAGCGGGGTACATAAATCTGTGATGATGCAACAAGCGGAAATGTTGCCAAGGAAATAGACGCCATGGGGAAATTAACTTTACAGCGAACTAAACTGCACCATTTCAAGATTTATATCCCCGGCAATAAGGGGATTATCTTTTTAATAAGGCAAGAATCAGACCACTGTAACTGTCAGTTCATGTTACATGTTTGCAGCACAATTCTCTGTAATGCTTCATCTGGTAAGAAAAAGAACTCTATGGCAGGTACCTGATCAACTTTACTATCTTCCCAATTATCATCCACATGGTAACATCATGAGCTAATAGCTACCTGATTCTATCTGCAAAGGAAGAACCAGCACTCACCTCCATGAGCATTATACGTAGTCTTAGTAATGTGCTAGACTGCTGCATCTGTGCCTACCTACAAAGTTCCACTTTTATAATCTAAACAGTCACTGAGCCTTTACACTTCACCACAATGAAACTCTCAAAGTGTAGCACTCAGTTTTGTTTTTGTTTCTCCGTCACTGCTGGAAACCAGCTTATGGGCTTGGAGGGCCTGTTCTCCTATGTGGGGAGTTTTATTTCTGTATCATATGGCTGTTTTCTTGTTATTTTGTTTTGAGGTTTTATTTTTTAATGCAGCGGTTACCGTGGCATCTGGATTTTCTGCAGCTTCAGGCTGTCTTCTTGGTTATTTTCTGATGAAAAGTCATGCTCTTTTTTTCTCACCCCAAGCGCAGTGGAAATTACCAGCTGGTCCAGGATTGCCCATGTAACATTTCATGGGGCATTAACCTCCTTTTTTCATTTTATGTGCCTTAAGGCATATTACTCCATTTATCAGCGTCCTGCTTCACATTCAAACAGTGGCCTGCTTTGCCTTGAAATGATGTTTGTTTTGATTTCTGTGCTTTAGACTGTGGTAACTTGATTAAAAAAATGACAAAACCATTTCTGGCGATAAATATATCAGTTAATCATGTAGAAGGGGAAGATTAATTTGTAAAACCAAGATGAGTTTACACAGTGGACTCAACTCCAAATGTGACTGTCTGTCAGTCAGTCAGCAGTGTTTTTTCTTAAACTCTTGGGTTGAAGAGGGCGACTCACAGTACTTAGATTTAGTCTCTCTCTGTCACACACATGAACACTCTAAAACAGTGTCTGTGATCACTGACCCTCAGCAGCAGTCCATTGAAGTCGTCTCCAATGCGTCGGAGCTCCCGTCCGATTGCCTCTGTCTGCATGTCCCCTGCTGCGTTTTGCTGCCGCGGGCTAGAGGGGCTTAGAGAGTGTCCTGAAACAGAAAAAGGGGAAAAACAGACTTTACTATTTGGGTATAAGTGTGTTTGTAATGACTAAAGGTTTAAAGTCCTCCACTGAGACATGAAGAATGAAACTGTGCAGCCTTATATGTAATGTATCTTGTTGATACTTTTAAGCTGAAACCAACTTAAGAAAGGGCACAAACTTGCTGTTCCTTGGGTGCACACTTTAGACAGTCTTTTACAGCAGAAATAACCATGTTTACAGCCTGGTACAGAAACACTTTTTCAGTCTGAATAGCTCAGTTCTACTGATGTAAATCACCAGTTTTATGATTATACAGCACAATTTGATAAGTTATGATACAACACAAAATGCGATACAATACAACTGTTGGACAACAAATTTTCCAGTATGACAAAATCTACCACAATGGGATTCCAGTTTGATTCAGGAGCCTGCAGTCAGCTTCCAGCAATAATATGTTTTTCATTTAAGACATGAAAAAGCAGTTTTGACAATTCTATTACAGAGGAGTTTCTGCATTTTAACAACAAAAAAAATCTTTTAAACAAAAAGACATGCTCATTTACTACAAGCTTGTTTGAAAGTCCAGAGTAACATGCAGCTTTCATTTCAAAGTAAAAGTGTAGCTTAATGCAAGACAGTCTGGCTGCAGTCCATTCATCTCTGATGGCCACTCTCAGACTTTTCCTCTGAGTCGGCGTATATTTCAGAAAGTAAATTAATGCTCAAACATATGAAAATTAAACATGCAAAACCTGATTACAAAACATTAAATAAATCAGAGTAAACAGTCTGCTTACAGAAAAAAAAGCTCATCCTCCATGAAAATATTCCAACGTATCAAGTGTAGCTTAAGTACCTCCATTAGCAACGTCAGCTACATTCACTTTAGCTATGTTTGCTAAAGCTCATATTGCTTAAGCTTTAGATAACGGAGCTAAGTAGCTAATTTAGTTAAGCTTACTAAGCAACTTTGTAAGCTACGTACATAAATAATCTATGTAAGCTCTAACTATGTTTGTTAAAGCTTATGCTGCTAAGGCTAACTTAGCTACATTGGCTTATGTGGTAACATTAAATAGCTAGTGTAGCTATGTTAGCTTTAGCGAAAGCTAGGAAGCTAAAGCGAGCCATCTTTTGTGTAACTCTTTCTAAAACAGTTTTATACATAATGCAATCCCAGACTTGACCTCTGACCTTTTTCTCTGTTATATTTCTGAATATTTATTAGTCTGTAATGTTTGCATCGTGGTTATTTCATGAATGTAACAGCCAGACTTTGTTTATGAATAAAATTGATTAAAAAATTAAATAACAAATAACCTAGAACTGAAAATCAATTGTATTGGCAAATTACAGACCTTTCTTTTTGAGATGTTGGGTGTCTCAGAAGGATGTCTGTGAGAGTGACTGTTAGAGATGTACGGTCAGCAGTCAGACCCCTCTCGCTTCCTGTAGGGATTCAATTTGACTGAATTTTTGGCTAACCAATTTATATCTTTATCCACAGTTATGGATTCTTTCATCCCTACTCATTTCTGGGTTTCTTTTCAATATAACCCATCTTTTGACCTTATCAAGGCTCAAGTTATTGATAAATTTGCATAATTACACATGCTGCAGATCTGACTAACAAACAGGCATGCTGTCACTGTTTGCCAGCTCCTCCTATTTTCCTGATGCTAGGCTAACTGAAGGCAAAGTAAGAACAGTGTGGGCTTTAACACTCGTCAGAAACCAAAGGAAAGCATCACTGAGACTATATATCCCTGTTTAATTTCAGTAAATTACTTATTCAGATATGAAAATATGAACCTGTTAAAGCTGCCAGTAGTTCATGGGTTATTATTTTACTTGGCACCAATCTACTGGCAGCTAGCATGGATGTCACAGACTACTTCCATGTTTTACACAATCCATGGTTAAAGTCACCATATTCAGGAAATGAGCTGTGCTGAGTAAGCCTGCAGACCACTGACGGAAACCTTTAAAATTCAATTGTTTCTGAATGTTACAAGGTGATGATGGTCCCAGAAAACCCCCAGAGATCACTTATCACCCAGCAGCGGTTGTTCCCCAAGAAAAATGAAGGAAGCAGATTTCTGTTTTCTCTAAACTGTGCATATTGACAGTTTTACAGCAAAAAAAAGACTTATGACAACTTATGATGGAATTTAACACAAAAACTCATAAACAATGGAAACATACTGTATCTGATGTACAACTTGGCAGTCTAAACTAAACCATTCATAACAGTTTGGATATCTGTTACAGTGGGGTCCAGAAAGATACTTGCGATCACTACTTTTCTGCACAAATGGTGCTAAAGAGAAAACAAACAATATCTTCAAGAATTCTGTATTGTACGTGGCTGGAATAACAACAGATATGACCTCTTAGGTCATCGTAACCAGGGCGTAAATAAATACAGCTCAACCAGCTGTCCGCATGAGTAAAGTAGAGAGTGCAAGCATATATGTTTTCGTGGTTTATCTGTTATGTTTTCAGTCTGAATACAGTATGAATATGAGAGGTGCTGACCCTTTCACCCATCTCCGCTTATGACTCATGCAAGTTATGAAACTCAGCATTTCTCACATTCTCCAATATTCAAGCGTCACAACAGCAAGGCTGCTTTCCAATCACTCCATCAGATTCCATCCGTGATATCCACAACAGCTTATATGGTATAACAAAGTAACATGTACTTCATGCAATCTGGGAAATTGATGGGTCTTCTTTATTTCATTCTGTCTGACAAAAAAAGTCTTTTAATTTTTTACTTTTTCTTCAGACACTTATTTACAGTGCCTCTAAAAAGTATTCACTCCTTAGATGTTTTACCCTTTTATGAATTTCACAAGTTAATCATGTTTTTTTTTTTTTTTTTGGGGGGGGGGCAAAAAACTTCTTAATGTCAAAGTGAAAACAGAATTCTACAAAGTAATATCATTAAATAAAAACATATAGGGTAAAATAAGTCCATTCTTTATTAAACTGCTCAAACTCTGTCAGTTTGCACAGGGATCACGCAAAAACAGCCCTTTAAGTCCAGACACAAATTGTATTTTGGATTTAGGTGTTGGCTTTGACTCATCTACTCTGCTTCTGGTCATTGTCTTGCTGGAGCAAAAAAACAGTCTCCAAAAATCTAGTTCTATTGCAGACTGATTAAAACGGTCCTCCAAAATTTTCCTATATTTTGCCACATTTATTTTACCCTATATCTTTACAAGCTTTCCAGGGCTGGCTGCTGAGAAGCATTCCCACAGCATGATGCTGCCAACGCTGTGCTTCACAGTGGAGATGCTGCATTTGTAGTGATGTGCAGTATTTGTGTTCATCAAACATAGCGTCTTGTCGAATGGCCAAAGAGCACCATTTTGGTCTCATCACACCAAAGAATTGTCTTTCACTTGGCCATGGAGTCTCCCACATGCCTTTTGGAGCACTCTAGTTGAGATTTATCATGAGTTTTCTTCATCAGTGGCTTTCTATTTGCTACTCTCCCATAAAACTTTGACTGATAAAGAACCTGGGCAACAGTAGTTGCATGCAGAGTCTCTCCCATCTCAGCTGCTGAAGCTTGTAACTCCTTCAGATTGGTCATAGATGTCTTGGTGTCCTCTCTGACTAGTCTCCTTCTTGTGAGGTCACTTGGTTTGTGAGGATGGCCTAATTTGAAACGATTTACACATATGCCATATTCCTTCCATTTATTGATGATTCTCTAAGATTTAACTGAACTCTAGGGGATGTTCATTGCCTTGGACATTCTTTGTATCCATCCCCTGACTTATACTTGTCAATAACCTTTTCACTGAGCTGCTTGGAGTGTTCTTTTGTCTTGACAAAAATCTAGTTGAAACTCAACAGAGTGAATATATAATAAACACAAAACTGTCAAAATCTGCAGTTTCACTCTGGCTGTAACTGAAGCAAGCTGACTGAAGGTGTGATCATTCATGCTGCAGGAGGAG